>NW_020701507.1:0-1159 GCF_002925995.2 Terrapene triunguis | reverse complement strand
GCGTGGTGTTCATAGTGCTCATAATTGCCGCGGTGATCTGAGCGGGCTCCATGATCCCAGTGCTGGCTATGGCGTCTGGTCTGAAAAAAGGCGCGAAAGTAGTATCTGACGGACCAGGGGAAGAAGGGAGGGAGGGAGAGAGGGAGGGAGGGGCGAGTGACACCGCGTACAGGTACAGGGAATGAAAATCAAGAAAGGTGGCTTTGCATCAGGGAGAAACACAAACAACTGTCACACAGAATGCCCCCCCCCCCAAAGATTGAACTCAAAAGCCTGGGTTTAGCAGGAGGGAGGGGGGAAGCAAATGAATGGAGAATAAATCTATTTTTTACATCTTAAGACGACGGCGCAGCATGACTGATAGCCCTTGGCATTTTCTGGGTGCTTGGCAGCAAATACTGGGCGCTTGGCAATAAGCCTTCAGGTCTATTGCACCATCTGATACCCACTGCAGTACGACAACGATGGATACCAATCGTAATATGCTATCTACTGCCCAAAAGGCAAGGGGTTGCTGCTGTGTAGCAATCTAGCCCCACGTCTGCCAGCCCCATGTCTGCCAGCACCCAGATCGCCATCAGCCTCTTCTGGGTGCTTAGCAGACAATACTGGGCACTTGGCAGAAAATAGCATACTACGACTGATAACCATCATTGTCTGCCCGGGTGCCCATGATTGACAGCCGCTGCAGTACGACGACGACGGATACCAGTCGTAATAAACCATCTTCTACCAAAAGGCAAGGGGCTGGTGCAATGCAGCACCACGGCTGCCAGCCCCACAGCTGCCTGCACCCAGATCGCCAATGAAGGCTACCAGTCATGCTGCACCGTCTACCGCCAAAAGGCAGTAAGCTGCTGCTGCTGTTTAGCAATGCAGTCCCACGTTTGCCGGCACCCGGAAGACATATGGTGACGGTGAGCTGAGCTGAGCGGGCTCAATGCTTGGCGTGGTATGTTGTCTGCACAGGTAACCCAGGTAAAAAGGCGCGAATCTATTGTCTGCCGTTGCTGTGACGGCGGGGGAGGGGCCTGACGCAATGTACCCAGAACCCCTCGCGGCACTGCTTTGCATCATCCGGGCATTGCGATCTCAACACATTATTCCAATAGGCGTGGTGTTCATAGTGCTCATAATTGCCGCGGTGATCTGAGCGGGC
>NW_020701506.1:0-4559 GCF_002925995.2 Terrapene triunguis | reverse complement strand
TTCACCACCAGATGTCAGGGTAGAGCTCATCCTGACTCTGCTTACATCCTCCCCCCAGCCGAGAATTTGTCGTCCCGACAAATCACACTCCCTATTATACCAACTCACTGGTTCCCTCCAAAGGGCCTCAGATAGCCCACTTTAGCTTCCACAAGCCTGTGTGCTAAACATATTGGTTCCTCACTAGTCACCCCAGGTGCATCATAAGTCAACCGTTTTACTGGCCTTATTACCCTGTCTCGTCTATGGAGAATCTCTGTTGCCGTGGTAGGGGGGACAGCCTCTTGAACGATGGATGGAGAGGTTTCCTTTGAGGGCCCCTCAGCTATTGGTATAGGCTCCTGCATTTCTAGTTCTAACAGTGGAGGGTCCAAGGTGCCCAGGACATCCTCCACCTGTATGTCTCCACTGTCCAATAACCTGGGTGTGTCATCACATGGGGGTCCCACCAGTGGCTCAGGGGTGTCAGGAATGGGCCTAAATACTTCTGCCATGGGGTTTAGGGCGGAAGAGGAGGAGCTCTCTTTTGATTCAGCTGATCGAGACTGAAATCTTGTCTCCATCCCAGGATACACCATGGTTGTGTCTTCCTCCTCAGACTCACTCTCGGATGTGCTGCATGGGGGTAGGTTAGCTGCAGGGGGCTGGCTGTCCACGTTGGTGGGCGGCTTTGGTCCAGCACCTTCATTCTGCCCAGTTGCCCTGTTGTGGCCCATCTCATACGGGGTGCCTACCAATTCCCCCACCAGGAGCAAAAGGTTTCTATGCACTGTCTTTGTCTGCCCTGGACCTTCTTCAGGTTTGATCTTGTAGACCGGCAGGTCCCCTAGCTTTTCCATCACCAAGTAAGGTATTGCCTTCCATCTGTCAGCTATCTTGTGTTTGCCAGCAATACCCAAATTTCGCAGCAGGACTCTGTCACCCGGCTGGAGTTCTTGCAGACGTACCCTAGCATCATATCGATGTTTGTTGCGGTCTGCGTTCTTCCGAGCCGCAGATGTAGCTAAGTGATAAGCATCCCGCAGCTTTTCTCTCAGTCGGGATACATATTGCTGATGAGTTTCATAGCTATCTCCATCCTCTGATACACCAAAGCACAGGTCTATGGGTAATCTTGGTTCTCGCCCAAACATTAAGAGATATGGGGTGACCCCCGTAGCATCGTTCTTTGTGGCGTTGTAGGCGTGCACCAGATATGCAACATGTTGGCTCCAGGTTGCTTTCTGCTCTGGTCGCAAAGTCCCCAACATATCTAATAGGGTTCGGTTGAACCTCTCTGGCTGAGGATCACCTTGCGGGTGATAAGGCGTTGTTCTAGACTTCTTAATTCCCGCTATCCTCAGCACCTCCTTCAGAAGGTGACTCTCAAAGTCCCGCCCCTGATCCGAGTGTATCCGGGCTGGGAATCCATAAACTGAAAAATATTTTTCCCACAGTACTCGAGCGACAGTGGTGGCCCTCTGATCACGCGTGGGATATGCCTGCGCATATCGCGTATAATGGTCAGTCACTACTAGAATGTTCCCAATATTCCTCTTGTCTACTTCTAAAGACAAGAAATCGATGCATACCAGTTCCAAAGGTTTGGTGCTGGTGATGTTCTTGAGATATGCAGCCCTCGTGGGCAGAGTCTTCCTTTGAACACATCGAGCGCAAGTCTCACATTTCCTACGAACATCTTCAGCCATCCGGGGCCAATAGAATCTACTACGAAGAAGTTCCAGGGTCCTCTCCATCCCTAAATGTCCGAAGTCATCATGCAGGGCCCTCATGGCCAGGGCTCTGTACTCTTTTGGCAGCACTAGCTGTGCTCGTTGCTTTTGTAAAGGGTCGGTGGTCATTCGATGTAACACTCCCTGGATCAGTTTTAGTTTGGTCCATTCTCTCAATAGTAGTTTACCCTCCGGGTTAGGGGGGACAACCGCAGCTGGGCTTCGCCCCTCCCTTTTGGCAAGTAGTGTATCACGAATGTCAATATCTTGCAGCTGGGCTTCTTGCCAGTCAGCCGCATTGAGCACGGGCAAGGGAGATTGGTCCAATGCAATATAGTTCACAGACGCAGAAGGCACGCAGTCAGGGGGCAGGCCCAAAGCTTCAGCAACACATCCATGAAGACTCTCGTGGGCCTCTGGCTCTCGGCGACTCACACTGCAAATAGCCCTCACTCCATCCATGGGTATCATAGCCACTTCAGGTGCCTGCGGACGCCTGGACAATGCATCTGCATCTACATTGCTTCTCCCTGATCGGTATTGAATGCTGAACTCATAGCTAGCCAAGGCGGCCACCCATCTCTGCCCGGTAGCATCCAACTTAGCACTTGTTAACACGTAAGTCAATGGGTTGTTGTCTGTCCACACCTGGAACTGAGCACCATACAAGTAGTCTCGAAATTTCTCAGTGATGGCCCATTTCAAGGCCAAGAACTCCAGCTTGTGGATGGGATAGCGAGTTTCACTGTCAGACAGTCCTCGGCTGGCAAAGGCTACGGGTTTATGTTTGCCTTCCACTTCCTGGTACAGTACTGCTCCCAGACCCTCCAAGCTGGCATCAGTATGTAGGATAAACGGTTTGCTCGGATCAGCAAAGACTAGGACGGGGGCATGAGTTAGGCGAGTAATGATTTCCTGAAAAGCCCTCTCACATCTCTCGTCCCACCTTGGCCCAAACGGTTCGAAGGGGCCATAGTGTCTCTGCACAGGAGGCTTTGGAGGCCTCCTCTTATTCTTGGTCTTAGATTTGTTCTTGTTGGACTGGTATCCCCTGGTAAGATCATTCAGGGGTTTTACAATCGTAGCGTAGTTCTTCACAAATCTACGGTAGTAGCCACTAAATCCAAGAAAGGTCTTGAGTTCTCTGTAGTTACTTGGATGTGGCCAGGTAGTGAGTGCTTCTATTTTGTCAGGATCAGTACTCACACCCTCCTGGGACACGATGTGACCCACATACTTCACTGAGGTTCGGCAGAACTGGCATTTGTCAATTGAAAGCTTCAAACCATACGCCTCCGGCACTCCCGTTACCAAGATACAGTTCCTAGGGTTAATATTCATCCCCTTGCACCAGTCCTCTAGCAAGTGTAGGGCCATTATACAAACTGTAGTTTTTTTTTTACAAATATATCAGATCAAAACAACAACAAGAAGATTTTTAGGTTTTCCCAAGTTAATGAATCACCCAAGATGTGCTTGCGAGGGGTACTGACCCAGATATCCCGGACGAGCCCCCAAAAATGTAACCCTTCTGCCAGGCCAAGTGATAGCAGCAAGGGCCGGGTTCAGTACATAGGGGTCCCTTCCCAACAGCGTGACACAGAACCAGCTCGAGCCCCCACCCAGTGACCTGGGAAAATCTTACACACACCCCTGGGCGCCTCGAAGAGGCAATACTTCCCCTCTCGCAAGCACAGAGCCTCGGTGTAGCAGAAAAATGTTTAATAACAAGAGGTAAACGACATAGCATTAAATTGGGAAAACACCACAACTAGAGGTCATAGACCAAACCATGAGCGAAGACCCACCCCAGCAAATTGGGCCGTGTCCTTTCCCGTTGGTTCTTGAAACCCACAACCAAAGTCCCAAAAGTCCAACAACCCCAAAGTCTCTCGGGTCCAGCAACCCAAGAATCACCAAAGTCCCAAAAGTCCAACAACCCCCCAAAGTCTCTGTCCCTGGTCAGTGCAGCCCCAGAGTTCAGGGGGGAGGGGCGCAGGGTGTTAAGGGGCACCTTACGTGATCCGAGACCAACCGGCCGCCTCTCCGTGGGGTTCCGCCGCAGCCTTCACCACGAGCCGCTCCACTCCATCTGCTGTCCCGTGAGCCGCTCCTGCCGTCCCACGAACTGCTCTGCTCTGCTCCGCTCACCGACCTGTGAGCCGCCCAGCTCCACTCCGCTCCGACCGTCCCCGCAAGGCTCCGCTCTGCCAGCTGCTCCTCCAGCTGCTCCGCTCCGCTCCGCTCACCGACCTGTGAGCCGCTCAGCTCCGCTCTGCTCTGCTCCAACCGTCCCCGCGAAGCTCCACTCGGCTAGCTGCTCCTCCAGCCGTCCCCGCAAACTGCTCCGCCAGCCGCTTAGCAATTCAGGCTCCCCCACTAGTTAACACAGCCTCAGTGATCTCAGCTCTTAGTAACTTTAGCTCTTTTGTGATTTCAGCTCATAGTGATTTCAGCTCATAGTAGGGGAGCCCCAGTGCTGGTGCACTAGTGGCCCAAAGTGAACTCAGCTCAGCAGCCTGTAACTAGACTCCTAAGGGAATCAAAGTTAGCTCTGACATTCAACAGTGGAGAGAGGAGGAGGTGCAATTGGTGTTTCAGGCTCACGCAGGGGCCCCACACCACCAGGTACCAATACCTGCCCCCAACCTCTCTCAATTCACTGGGTTTTGTAACCCATGCCCCTTGACAAGCAAATGCTACTTAGGTAATGGTGACGGATTCACTCAGTCCTTCTGTCATACAACAGTTCCACTGGCCTTGATTCACAGAATCAGGGTAACAAAACTTTATTCTTCCTGCCCCAATAACAGAGAAACTGGGGATCCCACACCAGCCAAAGTAACC
>NW_020701505.1:0-5455 GCF_002925995.2 Terrapene triunguis | reverse complement strand
TAATATCTAGTGTTCAGTACTTTTTAGGTATGTATCTTTTTGCAGCATCAGCCCTTTCCTTGCCAGCTTCTGTGAGCAGGGCCTGCCTCTGGCTCACAGCTTAACTTTGCTTTATGTTAGCAAAGTCTTGACCATTACTTTAGTTCAGGCCTTAGGCCTCATACCAGGCCTCTGATACCAAGGTTTATCTCTCAGGGCCTCCTCTTACTACATTCCCCCACTTTTTGTCTTTTTAAGGGGAGGATGTTTACCCATCGTCCCGGAAAAGCATAATGCATGGACTAAAGATAACCCAGCGTGCTAAACACTGTTACGTGGTTACCTTATTTTACCATCCATACACTTATGCCCCATCTGTCTCTTTAGTCTGCACATTCCCTCGTACGACTGAGGGACAGATTTTATTATCCAATTATTTTTTAGTCCCTTATGGTGGGCCTGGGAATGTTAGGCCCGGGACCATGACTGAGGAATGTAGTATTATGGTTTAGCCTTAGAGGCACTTCCAAATAATTAATATATATGAATTATATGGATATGGCATATATATTTGTAGTGTGTATGGGCATATATGTATAGTATGTACGTGTACATATGACACCACCTTATATCCAAGCATAACCATGTTTTTTCAGTCCAGTGTTGTACTTTGGTCCTTTTACTTTGGTGACACAGATAGAAACACACTCCTATTAGGGCAATTCTAGTTATTACCTGTCTCCTCATTAGTAGTAGGCTGAGTGTTTTGAAATATTGGGATAGGGATTGTGATAGTGTGTCCCACAGTGCTATGTATATGCAAAGTAAAACAGAAATTTGGAGTAGTGACACTACCACTGAGGCCTTTATATATAAATATATTGTAATTGGTTACTACACAGTACTGTCCATTCATGTTATAGGTTACCCTTATGGCTGGTTGTCACCCTCTGGTAAGCTTTACTGGGCAGGAAACAGAAGTGGCTAGCTTCTTTGTTCCACTGGATGCGCGGCTTTGCGATACACCAGTAGTTGACATAGATCCAGTTGTTTCTTATGGATGCTGTCTTCCAGATAACCTACTGAATGGACAGTAACCAATGTATCGAATAGCGCTGTGTCAGGATGTAGTATTGGTACCCAGACACTGAACACGATTGTTTTGAATAACATGTGCCTCAGTTAGGATGCAGTGTCACTGACCCAAATTATGACTGGTACTAACAGGCAATTTGTTTACCCAATTTGTAGTTACTGTGTAACTTTTTGTTTGTTTACCACTTTGTTTTTTCTTTGCCTTCACGTTGTTTGCTGCCATTTGTTTGTTGATTTTTACCTGTGTGTTGGTTAAACAGTTTAGCAAGGTTATGCATATAGTAAATGTTGTACAGCAATAATACAATACAGCAATACTACAGCAGTACAATGATAATACAGTAGTACAGCAATAATACAGTTGTTTTTACACAGTAACCAAGTTGAAATTAAATGATGGCTTATCCTGGTCCAGCTAGTGTTTTTTTAGCTGATTGTTAACTTAATTGTCCATATATGGTAGAGGTGTATTTAACCAGTCTCTTATTTATAAAGCACTTCATTTTTCTGTTCTTGATGCTTGGGGATTTCTTCACTGTATACTGATATCATTTGGTGTCTTCAGGGTGTGATATTTTTCTGGTGTCTTTGGTCTGTGGGATGCAACTTAAACAGCTAGTTAGTTAACATAATAAAGGATTTTTGTTTTTGTTTTTTGTTAACAAAACTTAATACACAGTTTAACTTAGTTTGTTTACAATGTAATAAGAACAATGTAATAGGGACCAAGCCTTTTATAACACAAGCTATACTTTTGCAATTGTTGTATAGACATTCATTTTTATTTGAAGTGCATTACTAATATTTTTATATGAAATGTAATGCTTAACGGCTAAAATAAATGCTCACAATCTTCCATGAGAAGGTGTATTGCTTTCCCTTGCTGAACAATTTGTTTCAGCAAAGGAGGAGTTAACAGACTTTTTACCAAGCTTTTTAGAGTTAATTTGCTTGTGATACCAATTTCACTCTTGTTAACTGCTTAGAAGCACAACTTTAACAACCACTGCTTCCCATTAACATAACATAACAAAAGAAAAGCATAAAAAATAAAACCAACTATAAAATTAAACCAAAATAAATTTTAAATACAGGTACATGCAAATACTTTGAGGGTATTTGAGGGTATACTTTCATGATGCTTTGTTATGTTTGGGAGCCAAAGGTGGAAACCTGTTGAAAACATGGAAACCTATTGAAATTGTTTGGTTAGCTTTATGCATAAATTGTTATTTTAAAACATTTTGGTTATGACATTCTTATAACTATATTTAAAAGTGCAAACAAGTTTATAAAAAGCCCAAACAAGAAATTAACATTTTGTTAATATTATTTTTACCTTAATGTTGAGGTTTTCCCTTACATTTTTTCTTTGAATAACAAATAAAAAAAAACTTAAAAAACAAAACAAAACTGTGATTGATAAGAGAATTCTTTTTGTATGCAATTGCATTATTTGTTGAGGCAGAAATATATGTACATATATTTATAACTGAAACCTTTTTGAACTTTGCACAAAAATTGGTGTTAATAATACTACGATTATACCCCAACCATGATCTTAAAATAATGTGGTACCGCATATATATAAATTTTTAAAAGGGTATAAAATTGATTTTTGTTGCAACAAAATAAAAATAATAAAAAATAGTAACGTGACACACACAACATACAACACAAGACAACACACATGACATACAGGACAAACTTACAATTAACAACAAATGGCGCCAGAATTCTATTCATAACTATACAAAGTAAGGCAAACAAAAATAAAAAATAAAAAGGGTTATATTTGAATAAACAAATTATTACCTTATTTAAAACTTGTTACATAAATTGTTAAAAATATATTAATATTTGCCAAATGTATTGTATTAATTTGGTAACAAGGAATTTTGCATTACTTTATATTTTACATTATTTTAAAACTCTGCTATATGGAAATAAGAAAAGTCCATGTTTCAAATATTAGTGAGTGGTTAGGATTAGAAGCAGAGTGTGCATTTCTGTTGCTTGGCAACCATATCTTCAAGAAAGTTAGGAATAATTCCAGCTGTTGCATTCCTGAAGGGTTAAAATACTTAATTTACTGGATTTATTTAAAGTAAAGTTTTTACCTTGTTTTCTTTTTGTTTCTTGTTTTATTCTGTTTTCAATTGCTGTATTTTTTTGGAGGTTTCTGTAAAAACTATAACTTTTAACTTTTAAAAACAAAGAGAGAGAGCAGAATTGAGGAGAGGCGGGGGAAGGGAGGGGGTGAAGAGCAACCTAGGAAGGTAGTGAGACCTGAGCCAAGAGAGATTAACTCTATCAAGATATTTGAAAGTACAGGCAGCAGCAACAAGTTTAGCAAACTAAGAAAGCATATAAAGGACAAAACTTAACCGGTATGTAAAAATATTTGAGAAAGAATGTTCTATTTTCAGATATGAGCGTGGAGTGTGGTTCCGTGGGTTAAAGCAGTTGGGAACCTGCACAGTTAGGAACCGCGCCCCTGGTTTTTATCCTGGCTTTGAGAGGAGAATGGGGGTAGTTACCTGCTCTTGTAAAACCTGAATTTGTTCCCCCAATGTCTGTTGCTTTTGTGTGCATGCCAAATGGATGGCCGGAGTGCCTTTTTTTGCTGCAGTTAACTGGTTTTGGGCAACTCCATGTGTTAATGCATTAATTTTAGGTGTTAACCCACTTAATTTTGGTTTTTTACTTTGAAATTCTTTTTTATTCAGTCCCCTGCGATCGAGTCGCAGCTCCTGTCTCCTAATGTGCTCTGTGAACTGTTCCATATTTTCCTTCATGTGATTTACCAATTCTGTGAAAGTATTGTTTGCTACTCTTTCCTTCTGTGCACTTACTTGTCCCGTTCTGACAGGCACCAGTCTAGGTCTCAGTTTAAGTTTAACTGGAACCTGGCTTTTATCATAAGGTGGCGGTTGCGGTGCGGTAGCCCCTGCCCATGGGTCATGACAGGATGTTTTAACAGAGTCATTCCACGTGTCCCCATTGCAGCATCCATCCCAACTGTCCCATGTTCCATCTCTTAACTTGGCAAGAGCCACCTGTTTCCATTTATGTCCCCATTCCTCAGGCACTGTAAAAGCACTCGAAGAACACTGAACCCCAGGGGACAGTGCTTTTTGCTTCTGCAGGTTTTCTACAGCTGTTTCCAATTTTTTATTTTCCTGCTTCACTTGCTCGAGCATATCATGAGTTTGGACCGCCTGTTGCCCTGCTAACAGAGCTTGGGCTTTCCAGTGCTCAACTGCCCGGGTCATCTCTTCTATTTCTCCTGTTTTTTCTGTAACTTGTTTGGCCAGCATTCCAGCATGCTGTCTGAGCCATCTCACTACCAGAGACATAAGTTGCAGAATTCTTGCTTTTTTACTTTTATTACTGTTTCTCAGAGCCTCAGTTTCTACCATCGCTCTACATAAGCCAGTCCATGTTTCCCCACTCTCTTTTTTAAATTCATATGGACCCCCCTTACTGGCAATCCAGCGGGTCCAACAATTATCAAACTCCGTGGGGATCATAAGGGAGGGGATTAGGGGGTTCCCTAGCTCGAGGTTTACTGCCATGTTAGATAGCGATTCTTACCACGGCAGTTTCGCTTACTCACCAGATCAGCGGTCGGGGTCACCAGTGTTGTGAGATGCTACCGGTATGGTGCTCTGCTTTCTCCTGTGTTGATATCACTCGGCTGCGTGCGTGTGTTCCCTCTGTGTGCGGTCCCAGCTCTGCAGATAGCTGACACAGCAAACCCGACGAGAACCCCCAATAACCACAGAGTCTAGTAAGATGCAAAGTCACTTCGGACTAGGTTTATTGCGATCTCGGACACAATTGCAGTTCCCCGTAGATTACTTAGTCTACCGGGCATACTACTAATAGATGCCTCTTGGCAAGGACCCGGCTCAGTGGCGGGACTTTCCACTGCCCCCGTGGCCGGACAAAGACACCACCCCAGGGATACATTTTTATACACAGGTACAAACAAGTTACACATCACTCCTGACGTATTGAGGTGCAACCCCTCTACGCAGCAAGGTACAACCCTTCTACGTAGTAAGGTGCCGCCTCTCACCTTGTACATGTTGGTTTGATCTATCCATCATTTTACCCTTTTGCCCCTGTCATTGGGATGGGTCGGCCTGTTCCATGTTATCTGTGGAATGTTCCAGGAGTGTTTTAATATCTAGTGTTCAGTACTTTTTAGGTATGTATCTTTTTGCAGCATCAGCCCTTTCCTTGCCAGCTTCTGTGAGCAGGGCCTGCCTCTGGCTCACAGCTTAACTTTGCTTTATGTTAGCAAAGTCTTGACCATTACTTTAGTTCAGGCCTTAGGCCTCATACCAGGCCTCTGATACCAAGGTTTATCTCT
>NW_020701504.1:0-1792 GCF_002925995.2 Terrapene triunguis | reverse complement strand
TGAGGAAAAAAAAAAATAGAACAGACAAAATCCCTTTGTAATACTGGATAGTCTCAAATATTTGCAAATGAACTAGCTACTACTAAAAAGCAACAGAGGGTCCTGTGGCACCTTTGAGACTAACAGAAGTATTGGGAGCATAAGCTTTCGTGGGTAAGAACCTCACTTCTTCAGATGCAAGTAATGGAAATCTCTAGAGGCAGGTATAAATCAGTGTGGAGATAACGAGGTTAGTTCAATCAGGGAGGGTGGGGTGCTCTGCTAGCAGTTGAGGTGTGAACACCAAGGGAGGAGAAACTGCTTCTGTAGTTGGATAGCCATTCACAGTCTTTGTTTAATCCTGATCTGATGGTGTCAAATTTGCAAATGAACTGGAGCTCAGCAGTTTCTCTTTGGAGTCTGGTCCTGAAGTTTTTTTGCTGTAAGATGGCTACCTTTACATCTGCTATTGTGTGGCCAGGGAGGTTGAAGTGTTCTCCTACAGGTTTTTGTATATTGCCATTCCTGATATCTGACTTGTGTCCATTTATCCTCTTGCGTAGTGACTGTCCAGTTTGGCCAATGTACATAGCAGAGGGGCATTGCTGGCATATGATGGCATATATAACATTGGTGGACGTGCAGGTGAATGAGCCGGTGATGTTGTAGCTGATCTGGTTAGGTCCTGTGATAGTGCTGCTGGTGTAGATATGTGGGCAGAGTTGGCATCGAGGTTTGTTGCATGGGTTGGTTCCTGAGTTAGAGTTGTTATGGTGCGGTGCGTGGTTGCTGGTGAGAATATGCTTAAGGTTGGCGGGTTGTCTGTGGGCGAGGACTGGCCTGCCTCCCAAGGTCTGTGAAAGTGAGGGATCATTGTCCAGGATGGGTTGTAGATCACTGATGATGCGTTGGAGAGGTTTAAGCTGAGGACTGTAGGTGATGGCCAGTGGAGTTCTGTTGGTTTCTCTTCTGGGCCTGTCTTGTAGCAGGAGGCTTCTGGGTACACGTCTGGCTCTGTTGATTTGTTTCTTTATTTCCTTGTGTGGGTATCGTAGTTTTGAGAATGCTTGGTGAAGATCTTGTAGGTGTTGGTCTCTGTCTGAGGGGTTGGAGCAGATGCGATTGTACCTCAGTGCTTGGCTGTAGACGATGGATCGTGTGGTGTGACCGGGGTGGAAGCTGGAGGCATGAAGGTAGGCATAGCGGTCGGTGGGTTTTCGGTATAGGGTGGTGTTAATGTGGCCATCGCTTATTTGTACGGTGGTGTCTAGGAAGTGGACCTCCCGTGTAGATTGGTCCAGGCTGAGGTTGATGGTGGGGTGGAAGCTGTTGAAATCATGGTGGAATTCTTCCAGGGTCTCTTTCCCATGGGTCCAGATGATGAAGATGTCATCAATATAGCGTAGGTAGAGAAGGGGCATGAGTGGACGAGAGCTGAGGAAGCGTTGTTCCAGGTCAGCCATAAAAATGTTGGCATATTGTGGGGCCATGCGGGTGCCCATAGCGGTGCCACTGGTCTGGAGGTATATATTGTCACCAAATTTGAAATAATTGTGCGTGAGGATAAAGTCACAGAGCTCAGCAATAAGTTGTGCTGTGTCATCATCAGGGATACTGTTCCTGACAGCTTGTATTCCATCTGTGTGTGGGATGTTTGTGTAGAGAGCCTCTACATCCATGGTGGCTAGGATGGTGTTTTCTGGGAGGTCACCAATGCATTGTAGTTTTCTCAGGAAATCTGTGGTGTCACGGAGATAGCTGGGAGTGCTGGTGGCGTAGGGTCTGAGTAGGGAGTCCACATATCCAGACAGTC
>NW_020701503.1:0-1069 GCF_002925995.2 Terrapene triunguis | reverse complement strand
CATGCTTGCCATGACATAGAGGATTGGGCCAAAATAAATCTGATGAGCTTCAACAAGGACAAGTGCAGATACCTGCACTTAGGACGGAAGAATCCCATGCACTGCTATAGGCTGGGGACCGAGTGGCTAGGCAGCAGTTCTGCAGAAAAGGACCTAGGGGTTACAGTGGATGAGAAGCTGGATATGAGTCGACAGTGTGCCCTTGTTGCCAAGAAGGCTAACGGCATTTTGGGCTGTATAAGTAGGGGCATTGCCAGCAGATCGAGGGACGTGATCATTCCCCTCTATTCGACATTGGTGAGGTCTCATCTGGAATACTGTGTCCAGTTTTGGGCCCCACACTACAAGAAGGATGTGGAAAAATTGGAAAGAGTCCAGCGGAGGGCAACAAAAATGCTCAGGGGTCTGGAGCACATGACTTATGAGGAGAGGCTGAGGGAACTGGGATTGTTTAGTCTGCAGAAGAGAAGAATAAGGGGGGATTTGATAGCTGCTTTCAACTACCTGAAAGGGGGTTCCAAAGAGGATGGATCTAGACTGTTCTCAGTGGTACCAGATGACAGAACAAGGAGCAATGGTCTCAAGTTGCAGTGGGGGAGGTTTAGGTTGGATATTAGGAAACACTATTTCACTAGGAGGGTGGTGAAGCACTGGAATTGGTTACCTAGGGAGATGGTGGAATCTCCATCCTTAGAGCAGTGGTTCCCAAAGTGGGGTTCGCAGAACGTTTCAGGGGGTTCAAAAGAAAAATTTCATTAATGGCGGCCAGAGGACTCTGCTGGGACCCAGTTGCAGGGCAGACAGCCCGAGCCCCAGGGAGAGCGGGGCCGGGCAGTTTGAGCCGGCAGCCCGAGCCCCTCCCCTGTCAGCGGAGGAGCCGGCAGCCCGAGCCCCAGGGAGAGCGGGGCTGGGCAGTTTGATCCAGCAGCCCGGACCCTCCTCTGTCAGCCAAGGAGCCGGCAACCCAAGCCTTGGGGACAGCAGGCAGTTTGATCCAGCAGCCCGAGCCCTCCCCTGTCAGCGGGGGAGCCGGCAGCCCAAGCCCCAGGGAGAGCGGGGCCGGGCAGTT
>NW_020701502.1:0-1081 GCF_002925995.2 Terrapene triunguis | reverse complement strand
CATGCTTGCCATGACATAGAGGATTGGGCCAAAATAAATCTGATGAGGTTCAACAAGGACAAGTGCAGATACCTGCACTTAGGACAGAAGAATCCCATGCACTGCTACAGACTAAGGACCGAATGGCTAGGCAGCAGTTCTGCAGAAAAGGACCTAGGAGTTACAGTGGATGAGAAGCTGGATATGAGTCGACAGTGTGCCCTTGTTGCCAAGAAAGTTAACGGCATTTTGGGCTGTATAAGTAGGGGCATTGCCAGCAGATCGAGGGACGTGATCGTTCCCCTGTATTTGACATTGGTGAGGCCTCATCTGGAGTACTGTGTCCAGTTTTGGGCCCCACACTACAAGAAGGATGTGGAAAAATTGGAAAGAGTCCAGCGGAGGGCAACAAAAGTGATTAGGGGGCTGGAGCACATGACTTATGAGGAGAGGCTGAGGGAACTGGGATTGTTTAGTCTCCAGAAGAGAAGAGTGAGGGGGGATTTGATAGCTGCTTTCAACTACCTGAAGGGGGTTCCAAAGAGGATGGAGCTCGGCTGTTCTCAGTGGTGGCAGATGACAGAACAAGGAGTAATGGTCTCAAGTTGCAGTGGGGGAGGTTTAGGTTGAATATTAGGAAACACTATTTCACTAGGAGGTTGGTAAAGCACTGGAATGTGTTACCTAGGGAGATGGTGGAATCTCCTTCCTTAGTGCAGTGGTTCCCAAAGTGGGGTTCGCAGAACGTTTCAGGGGGTTCAAAAGAAAAATTTCATTAATGGCGGCCAGAGGACTCTGCTGGGACCCAGTTGCAGGGCAGACAGCCCGAGCCCCAGGGAGAGCGGGGCCGGGCAGTTTGAGCAGGCAGCCCGAGCCCCACCCCTGTCAGCCAGGGAGCCGGCAACCCAAGCCTTGGGGAGAGCGGGCAGTTTGAGTCGGCAGCCCGAGCCCCTCCCCTGTCAGCGGGGGAGCCGGCAGCCCAAGCCCTCCCCTGTCAGCCAAGGAGCCGGCAGCCCGAGCCTCGTGGAGAACGGGCAGTTTGAGTCGGCAGCCCCAGCCCTCCCCTGTCAGCGGAGGAGCCGGCAGCCCAAGCCCTAGGGAG
>NW_020701501.1:0-5439 GCF_002925995.2 Terrapene triunguis | reverse complement strand
CTGAGTTGGCACTCTCAGTTGGGTTCCGCCAGAACCACATCGTCACAGTGGCGTAGTCGTGCTTGGATCCACAGAACCAGGTCAATTAAGCTTTGGGTCAATTGACCCAAATTTGAATTTTGGGATTAGAGTTTTGTTGGTTAAAGAGCTGCTGCAATGGCTGAGCAAAGAGCATATGAGGGACTTGGCAAAAAAGCCATGGAAAATTTGTGTTCAGAAAAGAGGATAAGCTTTAGAAAGAAAGCTACAAAGGAAGAACTGAGAAATCTGTTAATGGCCAGTGATCAGGGGGCAAGAGCACAGCCCCTACCTGAGGCTGCAGAAGATGCAGAAAAAATTAGGATGCAAAAGGTGACAAGTAAACTGCAATTTGAGCATGAACAGAAGCTAGCAGATCTTCGATTGCTGGAGAAGCAAAAAATAGCAGAGTTAGAAAGAGAGAGAGAGAAAGAGGCTGCTGAGAGAGAGAAGGAGGCTGCTGAGAGAGAAAAAGAAGCCGATCAAAGAAAGAAGGAGGCTGATGAGAGAGAAGAGAGAGCTCGTAAGGGGCGTCTAGAGCTGCTCGCTGCTGAACAGGAGACTCACAAGATGGAACAGGAGACGGCCAGACTTCAGCTCCAAGTAATGGAAGAGCGGAGAAAGTCATCCCCACCTGGTACTCCACTTCCCCCCCGCCATGAGAAAAACTGGGAAAGGATGTGTCCCATTTACAATGATACTGAGGATATAGAGGAGTTTTTGCCTACCTTTGAACGCCTCTGCAATCTGTACCAGATCCCCGAGGGTCAGCGAATGCCTGTCCTGCTGACCAGACTGACTGGAAAAGCCAGGGAGGTATTTAATGAATTGGGGGAACAAGAAGCCTTGGATTATGGGCGGTTTAAAGATTCTGTGTTAAGACGGTTCAAGATTACTCCTGAATCTTACAGAGTTAAGTTTAGAAAGTTTAAGATGTCTAATGATTGTACTTTTGTAGAATGTGCTCATAAGCTGATGGGTTTTGTTAAAAAGTGGGTTATGGGAGCCAAGGCGCATGGGAGTTTTGAAAAACTGCTGGATTTAATAACTTTGGAACAGTTCTTAGACATTGTGCCTGACAATGTGAGAGCAGCTGTGTGTGATAGGGACCCTGAGTCAGTCCTACGGGCAGCAGAGATTGCGGATGCCCATACCCAAAACAGGGCTCGAGAAGGGTGTAAAACCCCGGGGAAAACTAATCACCATTCTCCCCAGTTCAAGAGGAGGGAAGGATTTAAAAGTAAACCTGACTCTTCTAAAGGAGTTCAAGGGGGCCCGGAGGGTAGGAACTCACATCCCAGGTCGGAACAGGTTACATGCTATCACTGTGGCATGCTGGGCCACATGAGACCAGACTGCCCGACACTGAAGGGCAGCCCAAAACCAGGAACCCCAAATGCCACGGCCAATGCTAACCCTGTTGTTATAAACTCACAGGCAAGCTACACAGAGCCCAGCATTGGTGCCTTGTGGGCAAATGCTGTTTCTGTGGTCTCTGAAAACTTTGACCTTAAAACTCACATTAAAGCTAAGTATGGGAACAATAACGCAGAGTTTATTAGCAGTGCAGAAGTGAATGGAGTAAGGTGTATGGCATGGAGGGACACCGCAGCTGATATCACTTTGGTTAAAACAAGTCTTGTCAGGAAGGAAGATTATTTGCCAGGTGAAGATGTGACTGTTGTAGCCTTTTCTGAGTATTTTGTCAGGGTGCCTTTGGCTAAAATCCACCTGAAATGGAAGGGATTTGAGGGCACCATGGTTGTGGGAGTAAAAGATGCAATCCCTAAGGATATTATGATTGGAAATGATATTAAAGCTATGGTCAGTCAAGTTAACACAAACCAGGCACAGGAGAGGATTGATCCTAAGGTTGTGCCTATGGAGGGTTTCTCCAAAAGTTTGTCTTTGGAAAGTAGCTGTTTGGCTGTGAAGGAAGTTTCGGAATGTCTATCTAATGTCTCAGAAGTAAAACTGGAATTAGATCAAGCGAAGGGAGAGGAGAACCAGGAGATTTTGAATGAGCCTAGGCAGTCTTGTGAGCTGATGGCTTTATCTAGTCAGCAGTTTGGGAAGGCAAGGAGAGTGGAAGATAAGTGTCCCCATACCTTACCTGTTCCCTGTGTGAAGAATAGTGACAGTGAAGGAAATGTGCCTGTATCTGTCAGGGGTATTGACTTGCCTATGGAGGAAGCTACCCCAGTCTCCAAGCAGTTGTCTGTGAACAGCCCGGTGTGCTGGGACAAGGGAAATGAAATCCCAAATGGTGTGTCTAGTAAAGGTAAATGTGTCTCCAACTCTTTTTTGTCTGTGGAGCAGACAGAAGGTGCCTTTCAGCCTGTGATGGTTGAGAGTAATTCAGTTGTCTCAGATTTGGTTCTGGATTCAACTAAAGCCCAGGAAGGGAATGGTCCTAAATTTGTGTCTGCTGGGGAGAATGGCACTGTAACTAGGTTGCATCCAGTTAGTGTCTTAGCAAAATCCCAGGGACCAGACAATTCGGGTGCTTGTATTTTGCCTGTTGCTCATGTGTGGTTGGAGAAGGGTGTAACAACTCTGTCTAATCGGGGTGATACCCTAGCCAGGGCACAAGGAGAGCAGAAAGGTAATTTGGTTGTGGTACCTACGGACAGTTTAACAACTTGTAGCAAAAAGGACAAAATTCCTAAGCTTGTGTGTGGCAAAGGAAAGGAGAATGCTTCTGACCTTTCATCTAATGAGTCTATGGGTTTGCCTGAAAGGGGATTGTGTAGAAATCTGCCTGATGGGCCAAAGGTGATCCTGAATGTAAGACAGGCCCAGACAGAGTCTATTGTTGCTCAGGAAAGTGTTCCTTTAGAGCAAGCCCTAGGTGAAGAGGGTAAGGGCAAAATTTCTGTGAGGGGTGATTTGCTGCTTAGAAAAGCTCCTGGGGAAAAGAATCCGCATGGTAATCTGTGCAAGCAGTTCCCTGCAACTGAAGGGTGTGAGAGTGATTTAATCAAGGAAGTTTCAGTTCCTAACAGCCAGAAGTTGTCTGTTGTGAATGGATCCACTGACTTTCCTTTTAAAAGATCCAGTGTGGGTAGCTTTAAGAAGGTCTCAGATGGAGTAGGAGCTGTTAAGAAAGTTGAGCAGCCCTATGACCAAGTGGCTGTGTGGGGCCAACTTGTTGGGGAGACAATGGTGTTGGAACAGGAATGTCTCCTTTCTGATTCTTTAAATGAGCAGTTTGTGCTTCAGAGTCTGAGGACAGATTTGGTTACTGATGTGTCAGAGCAGAGCAGTTTTATGGCTGAATGCTTGAGGATGCAGGGGAGAGCAAGCAAACTCTCACCGTCAGACTATTTAGATTTGTGTGGTATCTCTGTAAGACAGAGTCCAGCCTTGGAAATGATAGCAGTTACGAATATGAAAACTGGTGGACTGGCTCTGGTCTGGGGTAGTGCAAATTACTTGCCTGGCGGGGAGAGGAAGGACTTGCTAATAGCTGTTAGCACAGAGAGCCCACCCCATCAGCCCGTGAATTCTGTTAAGCAAGAGAAATCAGGGTTTGATCCGGCAGGACAAGGAGGGAAGAGAAAACTGAATTTTGCAAAGGGAAGCCACAGGTTAACCCTAAAATGCCCAAACTCCAATGGTATTGAGCCAAAGGTGTGGCATGACAAACATGATTGTAGATGGACACTTGCAGTGAACTTGTTGTTATTGCTAATGGTAAATTTTGTAATAAATGTGTTGCTATTGCCACAAGCTGTAAAAATGTACAATGTGCCTAATCTTTTGGAAAATCCCTGGAACGTGTTAAAAGGAATACATGAGAACACAAGTTATGTTAAAAGGCCTTGTTACACTGATGTTTCACAGTTAATGCCTGTAAACAATATTGGAACTTTTCACAGGGAAAAAGACATTCCAGACCTAATGTGCTGTGTGAAAAGGAAGACTGAGGCACACAACCATATTGCTTTCATGGCTAAATGCCAAGATTCCTGTACTATGAAGAACATTAATATCTGCATTTATTTGACGTTAATTGGGTTCCAAACATTTGCCAGAGCTTGTATAAATAAAGTAGCTGTTTGCTTTAGCTCTTGGCAAGATCACATGAGACATACAGGAACCATGCTGCAAGAGCAGATCCAATCCACTATTGTTCTAACTAAGTTTTACCTTGAGTTTGTAAAGAGATTCAATCATGTTGTTGAACATGACTTGGATAAACCATTTCGGTTATACACTGGTATGGCCTCTAACCCAATATTAGCTGTAGTGAGACAGACCCAAGGATGGGGAGCTCTTGGGATGCAGTCAGTGATGTTTGTGTCATCCCTTCCTGCATCAATTTTGCGTTGGGGGTGTGACGTCATTGATATAATCTGGGACCATATAGATCATTGTTGCAACCAAGGTCCTGTAGTGGCACCAAAATCTTGTATAAAGGGGGTCAAATGGGGTGTCTTAGACAAGGTTATGGTTTACTGGTTATGATTATGCTGTCTATATGTGTGTATCAATTTTGTAGTTGAAGTTATGAATATTGGCTCTATACTGTCTGTATTTCAAACTTATGCTATGCTGCTGGGTGACATCCCAGACAAGCTGGTGTTAGCTCTGCCTAGCCTGCTTGATGGCCCATTAAGGACCATCAGCTATACAATGGACCCATTGAGAGAAGGCAAATATGCCTTGAGACTCAGCAAAGTATGCAGGGACTGGCCCATGTGACTCCAGGCTCCATTTTGCTGTAATTTTCCACAGTAAGAACAAAGAGGTGTTCTTACACCTGGAAAAGACTATATAAGGCTGATGCCTCATCTCCATCTGGTCTTCAATCCTGCTTCATACCTCTGGAGGAACTTTGCTACAAGCTGAAGCTTTGAACAAAGGACTGAGGACCCATCCCAGCGGGGGATGTATTCCAGAGACTTGATTTGAACCTGCAGTTTATTCTATCGCTGCTGCAAGCCTGAACCAAGAACTTTGCCATTACTGTATGTAATTGACTCCATTTAACCAATTCTAACTCTCATCTCTATCTTTTTCCCTTTATGAATAAACCTTTAGATTTTAGATTCTAAAGGATTGGCAACAGCGTGATTTGTGGGAAAGATCTGAGTTGTATATTGACCTGGGTCTGGGGCTTGGTCCTTTTGGGATTGAGAGAACCTTTTTTGTGTATATTGGGATATTGGTTTTCATAACCATTTGTCCCCATAACGAGTGGCACTGGTGGTGATACTGGGAAACGGGAGTGTCTAGGAGATTGCTTGTGAGACTTGCGGTTAGCCAGTGGGGTGAGACCGAAGTCCTCTTAGTCTGGCTGGTTTGGTTTGCCTTAGAGGTGGAAAAACCCCAGCCTAGGGCTGTAACTGCCCGGTTTGAGCAATTTGTCCTGAGTTGGCACTCTCAGTTGGGTTCCGCCAGAACCACATCGTCACA
>NW_020701500.1:4698-4852 GCF_002925995.2 Terrapene triunguis | reverse complement strand
GCTAAAAAGGACTGAGCCCGCTGAGGAGAAGAAGGTACTTTGCCACACGTGGTGTCAGAAGTGGGATGTTGTGAGGTGTTGTGGCAAGCCATCTCAGGGCAAGGTAAATCGCACACACACACACACACACACACAAAAAAAAAAAAAAAAAAAA
>NW_020701500.1:0-4598 GCF_002925995.2 Terrapene triunguis | reverse complement strand
AAAAAAAAAAAAAAAAAAAAAAAAAAAAAAAAAAAAAGATGGAGGACGTAGTGAAGGCGTTGATTCAGGCCACTGCGGCCCAACAAGAGGCTACCAGAGTACAGATGACAGCCCAGCAAGAGTCAGTACGTGTCCAACAGGAGACAAACCAATTGCTGATGAACCAGGCGGCCCAAGATTGAGCCACCCTGAATGAGGTAGTGAACCAGTTGAAAGCCCTGACCGCGCTGACGCATGGGCCCCAGGGGACCCGGCCCCTACGCGCAAGCAACTATTTACAGAAGATGACAACGGATGACGATGTAGAGGCGTATCTCCTTGCATTCGAGAGGACGGCACTGCGGGAGGCTTGGCCCCAAGATCAGTGGGCAGGCCTCCTGGCTCCATTTCTGTGTGGGGAGGCTCAGAAGGCCTATTTCGATATGACCACAGAAGCAGCTATGGATTACCCCCAGCTGAAGGCGGAAATCCTGGCGAGGTCTGGGGTGACGCCGGCCATAAGGGCCCAGCGCTTCCACGAGTGGAAATACCGGGACGACAAAGCGCCGAGGTCCCAGCTATTTGACTTGATCCACCTCGCCCGGAAGTGGCTCCGCCCTGAGACCCATGGGCCGGAGAAGGTGGTGGAAATCCTGGTGTTGGACAGGTACATGAGGGGGTTGCCGCCGGGCGTACGAGGGTGGGTCCGCCAAAATGATCCCTCCTCGTATGATGAGCTAGTTGCCCTCGTAGAGAGACACTTAGCAGCCCAAGAACTTTCTCGGACCCCCGGGGAAGGAAGGCGCCAGAATCGGAGACCAGTCTCCGTACCGAGGTCCCGGTTTGCCCTAGCACCAGGCCCGACAATGGAGGGGAGGAAGGAGGCAGAAGAGCAGCCCGCGGTCCCGGAGAGACTTGAGGACTGGGGGAGAAAGACTCGAGAGATAAAGCCCAGCAGCCCGAAAAATAGGGGGCTGCCCCGAGCGGGGTACCGATGTTATGCCTGTGGCGAAATGGGGCATATCGCTGCCCAATGCCCGAATCTAGGAGAGCCTATGCAATGCGAACTGGGAGATATAGGGGGACCATGTGATCTAATAAGTCTAGTCGGGGTTGCGATGGTCCCTCATAGATACACTAGGCCAGTTAAGATGAATGGTATAAAGACCACAGCCTTAGTAGACTCGGGAAGTGCAATCACGTTAGTCTCGGGGAAGCTGGTCGGGCAAGACCAACTATCCCGGGCCAAACGCTCGGGAATATCTTGTGTGCATGGGGATGTCAACTATTATCCAACCATCCCCGTAAAAATAGAAGTTCTCGGAAGGCCCACTAGGGTGACGGTGGGAGTAGTTCCAAAACTCCCCTACCCTGTCCTTATCGGACGAGACTTCCCAGGGTTTGATACCCTACTCCCTGGGGAGGAGGTAGAAGAAAATAATGACCCTGGGACCCAGGGCGTGGCCCAGATCGTTAACCCTCCCCCAGCCTTCCATGAATTTAGCCAGGATTTGTTCTCCCCGCCGGGGAAGTCCAGGAAGACTAGGAGGGAACGGAGGGCGGATAAAAGGAGGGGGACGAGGGTCCTGACCCAGTGCCAGAAGTCTACGCTTGTAGGGGAAAGAAGGGGCTCGACTGACAGTGGGACTGGGTCGGCGATCAACAACCCTATCGCCGGACCTGGTTCCCCAGGGGCTTTCCCCGAGGGGGAGACGGAGGTAGACCCCCCCGAGTTTAGACAAATGGGGACCGCACGCGGGAATTTTGGTCAGGATCAGGCCAATGATCCCATATACCACAATATTCTCAAAGAAGTAGTCGAGGTAAATGGGGTACCCGTGGAGGGGAGAGTTAAGGGCGCGGGGCCATATTATATGATTAAGAATGACCTACTATACAGAATAGTCCGGGTCCAAGAGCAAGTCATACAACAACTCTTGGTCCCACGGAAGCATCAAAGAGCCGTAATGGAGCTGGCCCACAGCCATCTGTTCGGGGGCCATCTCGGGGTAGATAAGACCCTGGATCGGATTCTACAGAGGTTTTTTTGGCCTGGTGTTTATGCAGCGGTCCGGCGATATTGCACATCCTGTCCAGAATGCCAGATACATGGGCCCCGACCCCACTTAAGGGCCCCTCTGGTACCTCTCCCGATTATCGAGGTCCCATTTGAGCGTATAGCTATGGACATAGTAGGGCCATTGGAAAAGTCAGCCCGGGGCCATCAATACATTCTAGTAGTACTAGATTATGCCACCCGATACCCCGAGGCCGTACCCCTACGGAATACCACGTCCAAGACAATCGCCAAAGAATTAGTCCAGATTTTTTCCAGAGTAGGAATACCTAAGGAGATCCTGACGGACCAAGGGACCCCCTTTGTGTCTAAGCTGATGAAGGACCTGTGTACAATGCTCCACATACGGACCCTTAGAACATCGGTCTACCATCCCCAGACCGATGGCCTGGTCGAACGCTTTAATAGGACATTGAAGAACCTGTTACGGAAAGTGATTAGTCGTGACGGGAAAGACTGGGACGCCCTGCTGCCTTACTTGCTGTTTGCCATACGGGAGGTACCTCAGGCTTCCACTGGATTCTCCCCCTTCGAGCTGTTATACGGTCGCCACCCCAGGGGCATACTGGACCTGGCTAAAGAAGACTGGGAAGAACAGCCGAACCCTGGGAGAAACGTGGTTGAACATGTGTTGCAGATGAAAGACAGAATAGCCCAAGTCACCCCCCTTGTGCGCGAACACATGGAGAAGGCCCAAGGGGCACAACGGACAAACTATGATCGCCGAGCAACGACCCGGAAGTTCCAGGTGGGGGACCGGGTGATGGTGCTCATACCCACGGCCGAGAGCAAGCTCCTGGCCAGGTGGCAGGGGCCGTACGAGGTAATAGAAGCGATAGGAGAAGTTGACTATAAGGTCCGACAGCCGGGCCGCCGGAAGCTGGAGCAGATCTACCATATAAATCTGCTGAAACCTTGGCACGATAGAGAAGCTCCGGTGGCTGCGCTGGGGGCGCCATTCCCTAAAAGCAACCAGCCCGACCTGGTGGGGATATCCCCGGAGTTGACTCCGGAACAGCGATCAGAAGTGATCAGCCTGATCAAACGCAACCAGGATGTGTTCTCTGAAAAACCGGGCAGGACTACGGAGGTTCACCATCACATCCTCACGGAGCCTGGAGTGAAGGTGAACGTTAAGCCATACCGGATCCCAGAGGCCAAGAGAGAAGAGATTAGGACAGAGGTCAGGAAAATGCTGGCCTTAGGAGTCATTGAAGAATCTCATAGCCAATGGTCCAGTCCCGTGGTTTTAGTGCCTAAGCCAGACGGCAGTATGAGGTTCTGCAATGACTTCCGCAAACTCAATGAGGTGTCCCAATTTGATGCCTACCCTATACCCAGGATAGATGAGCTGATTGACAGATTGGGAAAGGCACGGTTTATGTCTACCCTTGACCTTACCAAGGGCTATTGGCAGATCCCCCTGGCCCAGGCCGACAAGGAGAAGACAGCCTTTGCAACGCCAGAAGGTCTATATCAGTACACTGTTCTCCCCTTTGGGTTGCATGGGGCCCCCGCTACTTTCCAACGGCTAATGGACAAACTGTTGCGACCCCATGGAAAGTACGCGGCAGCCTATCTCGATGATGTCATCATATATAGCCCCGACTGGGAGACTCATGTGGAGAAGGTGGAAGCGGTCCTGGACACCCTGAAGGCAGGGCTGACTGCCAATCCCTCCAAATGTTCGATCGGGTTAGCTGAGGCTAAGTACCTTGGGTATATAGTGGGGAGGGGCGTGGTGAAGCCCCAGCTCAACAAGTTGGAAGCTATACAGAAGTGGCCCCGACCACTCCGGAAGAAACAGGTCAGAGCATTCCTGGGACTAGTGGGGTACTATAGGCGGTTCATTCCCCACTTCGCCACCAGGGCATGCCCATTAACGGACCTAACAAAAGCTCGGGGCCCAGACATAGTAAAATGGTCTGCTGCGGCCGAAGGCGCTTTTGCGGATCTGCGGACGGCCCTCTGCACAGACCCCGTACTAGTAGCCCCAGACTGGGGGAAGGAGTTTATCCTACAAACCGACGCCTCTGAAGTAGGGCTGGGAGCGGTGCTTTCCCAAATGGTCGGAGATGATGAACACCCCGTCCTCTTCCTCAGTAGGAAGCTCCTACCTAGGGAACGGAAATACGCCGTGGTGGAGAAGGAATGCCTGGCTGTGAAATGGGCCATAGAGAGCCTCCGCTACTATCTACTTGGACGGAGATTTACCCTGGTCACGGACCATGCCCCTTTGCAGTGGATGCACCAAAACAAGGACAAAAACGCGAGAGTAACAAGATGGTTCCTGTCGCTTCAACCCTTCCACTTCACAGTACGACATAGGTCTGGGGCCCGACATGGCAATGCGGATGGCCTGTCGAGAGTGCACTGCTTTCCGACCCAAGTAGCCCAACCCCATAGTGTTGAGCAGGGGGGGGGGATATGTGGCAAACCCAGGGCAAACAGCTACAAAGGGGGTAGTAATCAGTCCCAGGGGGTTAAAAAGGCCTCTCCCAAGCCACTGAGGAGAGAGAACCATGGGGAAATAAGGTTCAGC
>NW_020701499.1:0-1111 GCF_002925995.2 Terrapene triunguis | reverse complement strand
CTGCTCCCTGGGGGCTCACGCAGCCTCACCCCCTGCTCCCTGGGGGCTCATGAAGCCTCACTCCCTGCTCCCTGGGAGCACACGCAGCCTCACCCTCTGCTCTCTGGGGGCACATGCAGCCTTACCCCTGCTCCTGGGGGCTCTGGCCCCCCAGCGGCTGCTGGAAGGCTGATGGGCCTGGAGCTCTAGCCACACAATGGGTCTAGCAGTGAGAGGACAAGCGCCTCCTCCATGAGGCTCTGCCTCCTGACATAGGCGTTGACTCCGTGGGTGCTCTGGGGCTGGAGCACCCATGGGGAAAAATTGGTGGGTGCTTAGCACCCATCAGCAGCCAAGCTCCCAGCCCTGCCCCGGCTCACCTCTGCCTCCGCCTCCTCCCCTGAGCGCGCCGCATCACCGCTTCTCCTCCCAGCGCTTGCCGCTGCAAAACAGCTGTTTCACAGCGTAACAAGCTGTGGGAGGGCGGGGGGAGGAGCGGGAATGTGGCGCGCTCAGGGGAGGAGATGGAGAAGAGGCGGGGCTGGGGTGGGGATTTGGGGAAGGAGTCCAATAGGGGCAGGGAGGGGGCGGAGTTGGGGCGGGGACTTTGGGGAAGGAGTTGGAATGGGGGCGGGGCAGGGGTGGAGTCGGGGCGGGGCCGGGGACAGGGAGGGGTTGAGCACCGACCAGTGCCAGGAGAAGTTGGTGCCTATGCCTCCCGGTACCTACCCAGCCAACGTGGCCCAGCCCTGGCCACGGAGTTTGGCCTCCGTAGCCCCGCCCACTTGCCCTGTAGGTACTGGCTGGGGCCGCAGGGTCATTTAGTCCCCACTATGCGGCTGCCTGTCCAGTTCACAGCTGCCAACCAGCAGCTCTAGAGCTGCAGAAATCAGCGCTTGGAAATCACACGGGATGCTACTGGGCTAGCAATGTGCAGGGCTGTGTCCTGGCCAGCCCGGCACAGAGCGGTCTCACCGCCTCCCAGCCAGCAGATGGGATGGAGCAATGGAAGGCAGAGGGAGAAACATCTCAGCACCCAAGACTGGCAACAACATAGGCAGGAACTGGTTTCCCACTCGGGCTCCGGCCGGGGCTGCTCAGAAAAACGCCTTGCCTCATTTATGACCCCTTC
>NW_020701498.1:1108-1357 GCF_002925995.2 Terrapene triunguis | reverse complement strand
TCACCCCCTGCTCCCTGGGGGCTCACGCAGCCTCACCCCCTGCTCCCCGGGGGCACACGCAGCCTCACCCCCTGCTCCCTGGGGGCTCACGCAGCCTCACCCCCTGCTCCCTGGGGGCTCACGCAGCATCACCCCCTGCTCTCTGGGGGCTCACGCAGCATCACCCCCTACTCCCTGGGGGCACATGCAGCATCACCCCCTGCTTTCTGGGGGCTCACGCAGCCTCACCCCCTGCTCCCTGGGGGCACA
>NW_020701498.1:0-1008 GCF_002925995.2 Terrapene triunguis | reverse complement strand
CTGGGGGCACATGCAGCCTTACCCCTGCTCCTGGGGGCTCTGGCCCCCCAGCGGCTGCTGGAAGGCTGATGGGCCTGGAGCTCTAGCCACACAATGGGTCTAGCAGTGAGAGGACAAGCGCCTCCTCCATGAGGCTCTGCCTCCTGGCATAGGCGTCGACTCCGTGGGTGCTCTGGGGCTGGAGCACCCATGGGGGAAAATTGGTGGGTGCTTAGCACGCTCCGGCAGCCAAGCTCCCAGCCCCGCCCCGGCTCACCTCTGCCTCCGCCTCCTGCCCTGAGCGCGCCGCATCACCGCTTCTCCTCCCAGCGCTTGCCACTGCAAAACAGCTGTTTCACGGCGTAACAAGCTGTGGGAGGGAGGGGGGAGGAGCGGGAATGTGGCGCGCTCAGGGGAGGAGATGGAGAAGAGGCGGGGCTGGGGTGGGGATTTGGGGAAGGAGTCCAATAGGGGCAGGGAGGGGGCGGAGTTGGGGCGGGGACTTTGGGGAAGGAGTTGGAATGGGGGCGGGGCAGGGGTGGAGTCGGGGCGGGGCCGGGGACAGGGAGGGGTTGAGCACCGACCAGTGCCAGGAGAAGTTGGTGCCTATGCCTCCCGGTACCTACCCAGCCAGCGTGGCCCAGCCCTGCCCACGGAGTTTGGCCTCCGTAGCCCTGCCCACTTGCCCTGTAGGAACTGGCTGGGGCCGCAGGGTTATTTAGTCCCCATTATGCGGCTGCCTGTCCAGTTCACAGCTGCCAACCAGCAGCTCTAGAGCTGCAGAAATCAGCGCTTGGAAATCACACGGGATGCTGCTGTGCTAGCAATGTGCAGGGCTGTGTCCTGGCCAGCCCGGCACAGAGTGGTCTCACCGCCTCCCAGCCAGCAGATGGGATGGAGCAATGGAAGGCAGAGGGAGAAACATCTCAGCACCCAAGACTGGCAACAACATAGGCAGGAACTGGTTTCCCACTCGGGCTCTGGCCGGGGCTGCTCAGAAAAACGCCTTGCCTCATTTATGACCCCTTC
>NW_020701497.1:0-1103 GCF_002925995.2 Terrapene triunguis | reverse complement strand
AAGGGCTTCAGCCCTAAGCAGGGGTCCTGTAACCTAGTCCTGACACCCAGGGTTGAAGCCTGAGGTTGGGCTCGGGCTTTGGATTTGGCTCCAGGCCCCAGCAACTCTAAGCCAGCCCTGGCGACCCCATTGAAATGATGTCCCGATCCACTTTGGAGTCCCAACCCACAGTGTGAGAACCGCTGTTCTATTGACACTTGTTATGTAACCTTACCATATTAGTCATACCTTCCAGGCAGTCCAGTGCAGTTGCATAAAGTACTTGTGAGGTAATTGGATGAACTATCCTAGTGTGCTCTGAGGAGGTTTGGCACTTGTTTTTCTGTTGTGCTTTATACCTGCCAGTGTTTAGGCAATGCTTTTTGTTCCCTAAATTCTCCAGCTCCCATGCTTTGGCATGTCCACACCTGGGTGGGTTTTTCCTTACCAGTGTGGTATCTGCCCCAGAGCTTAAATGCTTGCTTCAGAGCAAGAGTCTTGGCTGTTTCTCAGCATACTAATGCCTGACTCAAAATGCTCCCGTGCTTTGCATTTCTCAGGTATTTTGGAGCATCAGCACCTGGTTGGTGTTCATGGTGCCAGAAATCTTTTAGTGTTGGCTTTTTCTATGCTTTGCCACTCAATTTTCTTTCAAGTATGTTTGTCAGTGTGGCAAAACTATGTACAAAATAGCCTCTTTTCTTTGCATCGTCTACCTCAAGAGTTGACCACACTATGCAGAAATGCCTGATTTGCCTGCAGAATGATGTCACCTCATGCACTGAAGAAATATCCCAACTTGTGGCATTCCAGTTAGACTCTGAAAGTCCAAGTGATGCAGGCACAGATTGCTTCAAAGGGTAAGACCTTGAAACTAAATTCTATGTCAGCAAAGGATAGTGAGCTCTCGAATTCAGTTCTCACCCATATAAGAGCAGCTTAAGCTCCCTACCCCCAATTAACCCAGTCATCACTGAAGTACCCTGTGCCAACATCAGCAAAGTCAATGACTCTGCCAAGCAACAGTTTCTTAGCACTCAAAGACAATGATGTGGATCTACAGCTAATTGGATGAAGTAGACCTTCTAAACAAGAGGAGAGGCTGAAGTAAAAAGGACCTCAGT
>NW_020701496.1:0-1108 GCF_002925995.2 Terrapene triunguis | reverse complement strand
AAGGGCTTCAGCCCTAAGCAGGGGTCCTGTAACCTAGTCCTGACACCAAGGGTTGAAGCCTGAGGTTGGGCTCGGGCTTTGGATTTGGCTCCAGGCCCCAGCAACTCTAAGCCAGCCCTGGCGACCCCATTGAAATGATGTCCCGATCCACTTTGGAGTCCCAACCCACAGTGTGAGAACCGCTGTTCTATTGACACTTGTTATGTAACCTTACCATATTAGTCATACCTTCCAGGCAGTCCAGTGCAGTTGCATAAAGTACTTGTGAGGTAATTGGATGAACTATCCTAGTGTGCTCTGAGGAGGTTTGGCACTTGTTTTTCTGTTGTGCTTTATGCCTGCCAGTGTTTAGGCAATGCTTTTTGTTCCCTAAATTCTCCAGCTCCCATGCTTTGGCATGTCCACACCTGGGTGGGTTTTTCCTTACCAGTGTGGTATCTGCCCCAGAGCTTAAATGCTTGCTTCAGAGCAAGAGTCTTGGCTGTTTCTCAGCATACTAATGCCTGACTCAGAATGCTCCCGTGCTTTGCATTTCTCAGGTATTTTGGAGCATCAGCACCTGGTTGGTGTTCATGGTGCCAGAAATCTTTTAGTGTTGGCTTTTTCTATGCTTTGCCACTCAATTTTCTTTCAAGTATGTTTGTCAGTGTGGCAAAACTATGTACAAAATAGCCTCTTTTCTTTGCATCATCTACCTCAAGAGTTGACCACACTATGCAGAAATGCCTGATTTGCCTGCAGAATGATGTCACCTCATGCACTGAAGAAATATCCCAACTTGTGGCATTCCAGTTAGACTCTGAAAGTCCAAGTGATGCAGGCACAGATTGCTTCAAAGGGTAAGACCTTGAAACTAAATTCTATGTCAGCAAAGGATAGTGAGCTCTCGAATTCAGTTCTCACCCATATAAGAGCAGCTTAAGCTCCCTACCCCCAATTAACGCAGTCATCACTGAAGTACCTTGTGCCAACATCAGC
The DNA here is from genome assembly GCF_002925995.2 of Terrapene triunguis. Classification (NCBI taxonomy): domain Eukaryota; kingdom Metazoa; phylum Chordata; order Testudines; family Emydidae; genus Terrapene; species Terrapene triunguis. The sequence continues at coordinate 130 of NW_020701496.1, read as the reverse complement.
AAAGTCAATGACTCTGCCAAGCAACAGTTTCTTAGCACTCAAAGACAATGATGTGGATCTACAGCTAATTGGATGAAGTAGACTGTCAAGGCTGTATCCCCACTTTGAACTTTAGGGTACAAATGTAGGG
>NW_020701495.1:0-5408 GCF_002925995.2 Terrapene triunguis | reverse complement strand
CTTTCCCCCCCCAAGATTTGAAAGTATCTTGTCTCCTTATTGGTCCTTGGGGTCAGGTGTCAGCCAGGTTACCCGAGCTTCTTAACCCTTTACAGGTAAAAGGATTTGGAGTCTCTGTACACAGAGAGTTGTTACCCTTCCCTTTATAGTTATGACACGCCCCCCAAATCACAGATAGTGTTGGACGTTCGGTTCCACACTGGCTGTGATTTCTTCCTGGAGTTCTAGGAGAAAACAGAGTTAATAAGACACATGTACCTTTAGACATACTACTGATTATATAAAAACTAACAATATGTTTCATTCCAAGAACAATTGTTAACCAGTTAACTCTGGGAAACTTTCCCGGGAGAGTGCATCAGCCACTTTGTTAGAAGCTCCCGAAATGTGTTGTATTTCAAAATCAAAATCTTGGAGAGCTAAACTCCATCGAAGAAGTTTTTTGTTATTTCCCTTGGCGGTATGAAGCCACTGTAGCGCAGCATGGTCTGTTTGTAGTTGGAAACGCCGTCCCCAAACATATGGGCGTAGCTTTTCCAGCGCGTACACAATGGCGTAGCATTCCTTTTCGGTGATTGACCAGTGGCTTTCCCTCTCAGACAGTTTTTTGCTGAGAAACATGACAGGATGGAATTCTTGATCCGGTCCTTCCTGCATTAAAACTGCTCCCACGCCTCGCTCGGAAGCATCTGTGGTTACTAGGAACGGTTTGTCAAAGTCTGGGGCCCTTAGTACAGGGTCAGACATGAGTGTTGCCTTAAGCTGGTTAAAGGCCTCTTGACACTCATCAGTCCAGTGAACTGCATTTGGCTGTTTCTTTCTGGTTAGGTCTGTCAGCGGGGCGGCGATTTGGCTGTAGTGTGGTACAAATCGCCTATAATATCCGGCCAAGCCTAAGAAGGATTGGACCTGTTTCTTTGACTTTGGAACCGGCCACTTTTGGATAGCATCCACTTTGGCCTGTAGGGGATTTATAGTTCCTTGACCCACCTGGTGCCCCAGGTACGTCACTCTGTTTTGGCCTATTTGACACTTTTTAGCCTTAACAGTTAGTCCTGCCTGTCGGATGCGCTCGAAGACTTTTCCCAGGTGCTCCAGGTGTTCTGTCCATGAATCAGAAAAAATGGCCACATCATCGAGGTAGGCAACTGCAGATTCTCCCAATCCCGCTAAGAGACCATCTACAAGTCTTTGGAAGGTGGCGGGTGCATTTCGCAACCCGAAAGGGAGTACATTGAATTCATACACCCCTGCCTGGGTGACGAAGGCGGACCTTTCCTTAGCGGGTTCATCTAGTGGTACTTGCCAGTACCCTTTGGTTAAGTCTAAAGTAGAGATGAATTGGGCATGTCCCAATTTTTCCAATAGCTCATCTGTGCGTGGCATTGGATAGTTGTCAGGACGAGTTACAGCATTTAGCTTACGGTAGTCCACGCAAAAGCGTATTTCCCCATCTGGTTTGGGAACTAGAACCACTGGAGATGCCCATGCACTGGTAGAGGGGCGGATTATACCCATCTGTAGCATGTCCTGGATCTCCCTTTGTATAGCCGCTTGGGCATGAGGTGACTCCTGGTAGGGTGGGGTTCTAATTGGGTGAGCATTACCTGTGTCAATGGAGTGGTATGCCCATTCGGTCCGTCCTGGAGTGGCTGAGAAAATTGGTGCAAAGCTTGTGCACAGCTCCTTGATCTGCTGTCGCTGCAGACGTCCCAGGGTCGTGGAGAGGTGCACCTCTTCCACGCCACCATTCCTTTTTCCTTCGTAGTAGACACCTGCAGGCCACTCCGCGTCATCTGTTTCCTGGGCTGTAAACTGGCAAACGTTTAATTCTCTGGAATAAAAGGGCTTAAGAGAATTAACATGGTATACCTTAGGCTTTATGTTGGAGGTGGGGGAGGCTATGAGATAGTTAACAGCTCCTAGGCGCTCCTGGACCGTGAATGGTCCTTCCCACGACGCTTCCATTTTATGGGCCTGGAGCGCCTTTAAGACCATGACTTGGTCTCCTACTTTGAAGGACCGTTCTCTGGAATGTTTATCATACCAGGCCTTTTGCTCTTCCTGAGCATCCTTTAGGTTTTCTTTAGCAAGGGCTAAAGAGTGTCGGAGGGTGTTTTGTAGGTTGCTTACAAAGTCTAGAATGTTAGTTCCTGGAGAAGGCGTAAACCCCTCCCATTGCTGCTTCACCAACTGTAATGGCCCCTTAACCTCGCGGCCATACACAAGTTCAAATGGTGAAAACCCTAAACTGGGATGTGGTACAGCCCTGTAGGCAAAAAGCAACTGCTGCAACACTAGGTCCCAATCATTGGAGTGTTCATTTACGAATTTACGTATCATGGCCCCCAAAGTTCCATTAAACCTCTCCACCAGACCATTGGTTTGATGGTGATGAGGGGTGGCAACCAAGTGATTCACCCCATGAGCTTCCCACAGGTTTTTCATTTTCCCTGCCAGGAAATTAGTTCCCGAATCTGTAAGGATGTCGGAGGGCCACCCTACCCTGGCAAAAATGTCTGCTAATGCCTGGCACACACTTTTAGCCTTGGTGTTGCTTAAGGGTACAGCTTCTGGCCATCGGGTAGCAAAATCCATGAAAGTCAGTACGTACTGCTTTCCTCTGGGTGTCTTCTTTGGGAAAGGACCCAGAATATCCACAGCTACTCGCTGAAATGGGACCTCAATTATGGGTAGTGGCTGGAGAGGGGCTTTAACCTGGTCTTGGGGCTTTCCCACTCGTTGGCACACCTCACAAGACCGGACATAATTAGCAACGTCCTTGCCCATTCCCTCCCAGTGGAAGGACTTCCCCAACCGGTCTTTGGTTCTGTTCACCCCAGAATGGCCACTGGGATGATCATGGGCTAAGCTCAAGAGCTTTACCCGATACTTAGTGGGAACTACCAACTGTTTTTGAGGATGCCAGTCTTCCTGGTGCCCACCAGAAAGAGTCTCCTTGTATAACAGTCCTTGTTCTACAACAAACCGGGATCGGTTAGAAGAGCTGAGAGGCGGTGGGGTGCTCCGTGCCGCCGCCCAAGCTTTCTGCAGGCTGTCATCTGCTTCCTGCTCGGCCTGGAACTGCTCCCTTGATGCTGGAGACATCAGTTCCTCCTTGGACTGTGGACTGTGGCTTGGTCCCTCTGGAAGCGATGCAGGTGCTGGGGCTGTTTCCATTGACTGTGAACCGCTGTCCGCTGGTGCACTATGTGGTATCTCAGGCTCTGGCTGAGCCTCTTGGGTAGGGTTATTTGCTGCTTCCGCCAGTTCAGGCTCGCTGGTGCCCTCTGGCATTGGAGTTGTAGACGGGTTTGCAAGCGCTGGACTCCGTGCCGGCAATGGTTCTGGTGCTGGTTGCGTTGCCAGTTCCGGTTCTGGGACTGGCTTTGGCTGGGTCTCTGGGATTGGATCCACTACGGTTGTTGCAGTCGTTGGCAGGGGATCCGGTTCCACCACCTGTGTTTGGGTCTCCGGTAACACAGACGGGGCCCTGGTGGACGGCTCAGGAACAGGGATGGGGGTGGAAGCTTGCTTAGCCTGGCTGCGGGTGACTATTCCCACCCTCTTGGCTAGCTTCACATGGTTGGCCAAGTCTTCCCCCAGCAGCATGGGGATGGGATAATTGTCATAGACTGCAAAAGTCCACATTCCTGCCCAGCCCTTGTACTGGACATGCAACTGGGCTGTAGGCAAGGTTACAGACTGTGACACGAAGGGTTGAATTGTCACTGTAGCCTCCGGGTTGATGAGTTTGGGGTCCACTAGGGATTGGTGGATAGTTGACACTTGTGCCCCAGTATCCCTCCAAGCGATAACCTTCTTTCCGCCCACTCTCAAGGTTTCCCTTCGCTCCGAGGGTATGAGAGAGGCATCTGGGTCTGGGGATCTTTGGTGTGACTGGGGTGTAATGAACTGTAATCGGTTGGGGTTCTTGGGGCAGTGAGCCTTTATATGCCCCAGTTCATTACATTTAAAACATCGCCCTGCTAAGGTATCACCGGGGCGATGTTGGTTGGTGGAGACTGGTGTGGTGGGGTGAGAAGGCGTCTGGGGTTTCCCTTGGGATGTGGGTGGGGCCTTGGGTTGTCCCCGGTGGTAAGGTTTTGTTTCGGCTTGCCCCTTCTGATATTCGCTCCAACTGCTACTAGCTTTTTTCTTTTCTGTCACCTCCACCCATTTGGCTCCAATCTCCCCCGCCTCGGTTACAGTTTTGGGCTTCCCATCTAGGATGTACCTTTCTATTTCCTCAGGAACACCCTCTAAAAACTGCTCCATTTGCAATAGGAAGGGCAACTCTTCCGTAGATTTAACATTTGCTCCTGATATCCAGGCATCCCGATTTTTCCCAATGTGGTAGGCATGTCGGGTAAATGACACATCGGGTTTCCACCTTAGGGCTCTGAACCGCCGACGGGCATGCTCAGGTGTTAGCCCCATTCTGATTCTGGCCTTGTTTTTAAAAAGTTCATAACTGTTCATGTGTTCCTTAGGCATTTCAGCCGCCACCTCTGCTAAGGGTCCACTGAGCTGCGGCCTCAGCTCTACCATGTACTGGGTTGGAGGGATGTTGTATCCAAGGCAGGCCCTTTCAAAATTTTCTAAGAAGGCCTCAGTATCATCGCCTGCCTTGTAGGTAGGGAATTTCCTGGGATGGGAAGTGGTACCTGGAGAGGAGTTGTTAGGATGGTCTGATGCACCCTGCCTAGTCCTTGCTGCTTCCAGTTCCATCTCTTTTTCTTTCAGCTCCATCTCTCTTTTATGGGCCTCCTGTTTGGCTTTTTCTTCTCTTTCATGGGCCTCCTGTTTGGCTTTTTCCAGCTCCATTTCTCTCTTGTGGGCCTCCTCTTTGGCTTTCTCTTCTCTGTCTCTCAGCTCCATCTCTCTCTTGTGGGCCCCCTCTTTGGCTTTCTCTTCTCTGTCTCTCAGCTCTATCTCTTTTTCTTTCAGCTCCATAGCTCTCTTGTGGGCCTCCTCTTTAGCTTTTTCTTCTTTGGTAGTCATTTTCCTGGTTTTCTTGTGCTGGGTCACACCCCTCTGCAGTTGACTGAAACTGGGATGTACTTAGCTCTGGCTGCTGCTGAGTTAACAGAGACTTTCTAACAAGCTACTCCCGAGGATGTAAAAAGAAAAAAAAAAACAATTCAGCCTGTAAATTACCTTTACCAGTTCAAAGTTTGCTCACTTTGAACCCTTCTCTTAACAAAGGACCTCGTTAAAAAAAACTTAACACCTCTGCCTTCAGGCAAGGAGAGATAAGATATGCATCTACCTTCAGCTCTGCTCTCCAAGCAGCTAGAAGGAAAAAAAAAATCTCTTACTGGCTTTTGGGTTTAAAAGATCTCCACCGCTGTGCCACCATGTCAAGGCTGTATCCCCACTTTGAACTTTAGGGTACAAATGTAGGG
>NW_020701494.1:0-1012 GCF_002925995.2 Terrapene triunguis | reverse complement strand
CCGGACGCAACCGAATCAACCTGGTTCTATCCCCGCCTCTCTCTGGTTCTCTAGCACTACTAACCGGTGTGTTATGTTCGCCTGGTGAGGCTGTTTCGTTCACCAGAGTTTGGTGATCAGATAAACTAAAACAATCAATCTCTGTCAGGGAAAATATACAAAAATCTCGAATCTGCTCCCCGGCTGAGGAAGCCAATAAACAAAAATCGTGATTTTTCTCCAAATTATTGTTAAAATTCCATCATTTTCTCAGGATAGTCTAGGATAAGAGAAGGGTTTACACACTATGGCATTTTAATTCCATGACAGATACTTTAGAGGCGGGGAAATATTGGTTCTATTTTTGCTTGGTTTCCCGGATGAGCTAATGAAAAGGAGAAATGTTTGGATCCTTAATTACATATCAAGAAGGTGAGGCTGATGGGTAGATACAGAAGTGAAGGGTGAGACCTGTACTAGCGAAAGGTTAGGTGGTAGGCGGTCTCAGTCTCCCTTCAGGTCTGCCACTATTTAATACATGGGAACTCCGCGCTCCTACGTTTCGGTTTTTTTGTAGGGAAAAGAATAGGGAGAGAGGTGTGTGTTTGTACGATGAAGAAATGTAGACAGATGCTGATTGGTGATGTCGCAAAGAAGGGTGCGGAAAAAGAGTAGAAAAGCGTTTTATTCCGCATACATGTAAGAGATGCTGAAGTAGGTTCACATGGGCACCCGGGCATGTTTTCTAAGGTCCTGAGTATCTTGAATTCTACCGCAAATTATCTGTCTGAGCGCACTGCCACAGAATTTATCGTGCCTGTCCGTATACAGCAAGCTCTGGGAAGTCAGCTACAGGGAAATCGAGGCTGCTTGGATCTTGGCCTGAAGCGTGAGTGGGTTCGTCCTTTCTAGTCCCCCCCATTCCCTCTCCCTGTAATGCTAAGTGTCAATGATCTTGTTATTTATATAACTATCCAATCCTAAAGTATTTTCCTCAATAATTTTGAGTCCTGCTGGGTATTTATTCCGTTAA
>NW_020701493.1:0-5064 GCF_002925995.2 Terrapene triunguis | reverse complement strand
AGAAGAAGCTTCTAGAATCAATTAAGGCAGGCTAATCAGGGCACCTGTGTTTTAAAAAGGAGCTCACTTCAGTTTGTGGTGCGAGTGTGAGGAGCTGGGAGCAAGAGGTGCAAGGAGCTGAGAGTGAGAGCGTGTGCTGCTGGAGGACTGAGGAGCACAAGCGTTATCAGACACCAGGAGGAAGGTCCTGTGGTGAGAATAAGGAAGGTGTTTGGAGGAGGCCATGGCGAAGTAGCCCAGGGAGTTGTAGCTGTCATGCAGCTGTTACAGGAGGCACTCTAGACAGCTGCAGTCCACAGGGCCCTGGGCTGGAACCCGGAGTAGACGGCGGGCCCGGGTTCCCCCCAAACCTCCCAATTGACCTGGACTGTGGGTTCTTCTAGAGGGGAAGGTCTCTGGGCTGTTCCCCAACCCACATGGTGAATCTCTGAGGCAAGAAAATCCGCCAATAAGCGCAGGACCCACCAAGATAAAGGAGGAACTTTGTCACACTGGTGTCAGGGGTGGGATCTTGGGGTGCACAGCACGGCGGAAGAAGGAGGGTGATTTAAACAAAAAACAAAACAAAAAAAGGAGAGGGTTTATTTTTTTTTTCACTACAATGGATGACGTAGTGCGGGCATTGATACAAGCTACGGCGGCCCAGCAGGAGGCTACCCGTGTCCAGGCAGCCGCCCAACAGGAGGCAGTGCGGCTGCAGCAAGAGACTAATCGCCTGCTGATGGACCAGGCTGCTCAAGACCGAGCTATGTTGCGGGAACTGGTAAACCAGGTAAAGTCCCTTACAGAGCTGAATCGCGGCTATGATGGGACGCGGCTCATACGGGCCAGCCATTGGCTGCAGAAAATGACACGGGAGGATGATGTAGAGGCATACCTTCTGGCCTTTGAGAGGACAGCCCTACGGGAGGCCTAGCCTCGAGATCAGTGGTCTGGCATCCTTGCCCCATTCCTGTGTGGGGAGGCCCAGAAGGCCTACCATGATCTGCCTGAAGAGGCTGCGGCAGATTACCCCCAGCTGAAAGCAGAGATCCTGGCCAGATCTGGGGTAACGAGAGCAATGCGGGCCCAGCAGTATCATGGTTGGAGGTACCAGGAAGACAAAACCCCGCGATCCCAATTGTATGACCTCATCCATCTCGCACGAAAGTGGTTGCAAACAGAGTCCTGGAGTCCGGAAGAGATACTAACGGTTCTGGTCATCGACCGATACATGAGGGGACTACCACCAGACCTTCGTGCCTGGGTAAGCCAGAACGAACCCTCCATCTATGATGAGGTTGTCGCCCTGGTAGAGAGGCGAAGGACAGCGAGGAAGCTGACCCGACCAGTTAAGGAAGAGGCACCCCGGGTTAAACTAGCAGCACCAAGCCCTAAAGTTCGGGTGATTGGGCCACCAGGAGGGCCCAGGTGGAAAAAGAGAGAGGCTGAAGGCCCATCAGAGGCCACAAAGAGTCGGAGCACTGAGGGAGAAGAGGATCGTGATGTTAGACTGCCCAAACCAAGAGACCGGGGAACACCTAGGGCTCCATACAGATGTTATGCCTGCGAGGAGTGGGGACACATAGCTGCACAGTGTCCCAATGCTGAGGAGCCTATGCAGTGTAACCTGGGGAACTGGGCAGATCCATGCTCCCTAATCCACCTTGTGGGGGTCTCACTAACCCCACATATGTATACCAGACCAGTAAAACTAAATGGGATAGGGACCACGGCACTGGTTGATTCGGGGAGTGCTGTCACGCTTATCTCAGGGAAGCTCGTGAAGCGTAGTCAGCTGCTGCAGGCTAAACGTACGGGGATAACATGTGTCCATGGGACAGTTAGTTACTACCCCACCATCCCAGTAAAAATAGAGATCCAAGGGAACACTACTGAGGTAGCAGCAGGTGTAGTCTCTAAACTCCCATACCCGGTGCTCATACGGAGGGACTTCCCAGGGTTTGGAAACTTACTCCCAGTAGGGGGATTGGAGAAAAATGGGGACCCTAAAATTGATGAGGCATCCACAGCAGACTGTCAACCCCCAATCTTCTCTGAAATATCCCCAGATTTGTTCTCCTTTCCCAGACAGGGTAGAAAGACAAAAAGGGAAAGAAGGGGAGCTAAGGCCTTGGGAACCCGAATACTGACCCAAAGCCAGAGGGTCGCTCTTGTAGGTAGGCGGACCCACGCAGCTGAAAAGGAGGCCACGCAGGAGGGAGAAGCACCTGAGTCTGACCCCCACCCTAATGCTTCTGAACCAGTAGAGGCAACAGAGACTGGGCCCCTAGATCTTGGGCAGATTAGCCCCGGTAGAGGAAATTTTGGACGGGACCAGGCAGAAGACCCAAGGTATGACAACATTAGGAAGGAGGTGACTGAAATAGATGGGGTCCCCGTGGAAGGGAAAACCCAGGGACCAGGACCCTACTTCACAACCAGTACAGGGCAGAAGGTACAGCAGATCCTAGTACCTCAAAAACACCAGAATGCTGTATTAAGTCTTGCTCATAGTCATCTTTTTGGGGGGCATTTGGGGGTAGAGAAGACCCTAGCACGAGTCCTACGACGGTTCTTCTGGCCCGGAGTACATGAAGAAGTGCGGAGGTACTGTGCCTCCTGCCCGGAGTGTCAGCTGCATAGTCCCCGTCCCCACTTGAGGGCACCTTTAGTACCCCTTCCCATCATAGAGGTCCCCTTTGAGCGAATAGCCATGGACCTAGTGGGACCCCTGGAGAAGACAGCTCGGGGCCACCAATATATACTTGTTGTTTTGGACTATGCTACTCGCTACCCAGAAGCCGTCCCCCTGCGGAACACGGCCTCTAAAACTATAGCCAAAGAGCTGGTGGGGATCTTTGCCCGAATGGGGCTACCGAAGGAGATATTAACCGACCAAGGAACCCCATTTATGTTGAAGCTAATGAAGGACCTCTGTACGCTGCTCCATATACATACCCTGAGAACTTCGGTCTACCATCCGCAGACTGATGGGTTGGTAGAAAGGTTTAACCGAACCCTCAAGGCTATGATAAGGAAGGTGGTAAGTCAGGACGGGAAGGATTGGGACACCCTACTACCCTACCTTATGTTCGCTATCCAGGAGGTACCACAGGCCTCAACTGGATTTTCCCCCTTCGAGTTATTATACGGGCGTCACCCCCGTGGCATACTAGATATCGCCAAAGAGATCTGGGAAGAGGAACCCAATGAGGGGAGAAATATAATAAAGCATGTAATGCAGATGCGAGACCGGATAGCCTGGGTTACCCCTATTGTACGGGAACATTTGGAGAAGGCACAGGAGGCCCAGCGAACCCATTACAATTGCCAGGCAAAAGTGCGACAGTTCCAACCAGGGGATCGGGTTATGGTGTTGGTACCCACGGCAGAAAGCAAGTTTCTGGCCCAATGGCAGGGGCCCTATGAGGTGGTTGAACTTGTGGGGGAAGTAACCTACAAGGTGCGGCAGCCAGGTCGCAGAAAACAAGAACAGATTTATCACGTTAACGTTCTGAAACCCTGGCATGCACAAGAGGCATGCACAACGGTCCAAAAAGACCTAACCCAGGAAAACAAGCCTTCCAAACAGGTGAGAGTGTCTCCTAATTTAACACCAGACCTGAAGAATGAGGTGTCTGAGATGATCTTCCGGAACCAAGATGTGTTCTCGACAAAACTGGGTCGAACAACCGAGACATATCACCACATCGTTACGAACCCTGGGGCCAGAGTAACAATGAGGCCCTATCGGGTGCCAGAGGCAAAAAGGGAGGAAATAAAAGCAGAAGTAAAAAAAATGCTGGAGTTGGGGATCATCGAAGAATCCCACAGTCAGTGGTCCAGCCCAATCGTGCTAGTGCCCAAACCTGATGGCACCACAAGATTTTGCAACGACTTCCAGCGACTAAACGAAGTATCCCAGTTTGACGCGTACCCCATACCTCACATAGATGAGCTAGTGGACCATCTGGGTAATGCCCGGTACTTGACTACCCTAGACTTGACAAAGGGGTACTGGCAGATTCCCCTTGCAGAAGACACAAAGGAAAAGACTGCGTTCTCTACACCAGAGGGTCTTTTTCAATATACTGTCCTCCCTTTTGGACTACATGGGGCCTCAGCTACCTTCCAGCACCTCATGGACAAGCTATTATGCCCGCATAACAGTTATGCTGCTGCCTACTTGGACGATGTGGTCATTCATACCCCAGACTGGGAAACCCACCTGGAGAAGGTGGAGGCAGTCCTCGATACCTTCAGGCGAGCTGGCCTTACAGCAAACCCTGCCAAGTGCGCTGTAGGGTTTACAGAGGCCAAATATCTTGGCTACATTGTGGGAAAAGGTCTGGTAAAACCCCAAGTGAACAAGTTAGAGGCCATCCAAAATTGGCCCCGACCAAGTCGCAAGAAACAAGTCCGGGCGTTCCTAGGAGTGGTGGGGTATTACCGACGATTTATCCCCCAATTTGCCACAAGGGCAAGCCCCCTGACAGACCTAGTGAAAGCCCGTGGACCTGATCTGGGGAGATGGTCTGATGCAGCAGAGGAAGCATTCACAGACCTACGGACTGCCCTCTGCAATAACCCCATACTAATAGCCCCTGATTTCACCAAGGAGTTTATCCTGCAGACGGATGCATCGGAAGTAGGGTTGGGGGCCGTTCTATCACAGATGGTCGGGGAGGAGGAACACCCAATTCTATACCTCAGTCGGAAACTCCTTCCAAGGGAACAAAACTATGCAGTGGTGGAGAGAGAATGCCTCGCTGTAAAATGGGCCATGGAAACATTGCGCTACTACCTGCTCAGGCGCAGATTTGTCCTCGTGACCGACCATGCCCCTCTTCAATGGATGCAGCGGAACAAAGAGAACACAAGGGTGACCAGATGGTTCTTATCCCTCCAACCTTTCCAGTTCCGTGTGCAACACAGAGCAGGGAGCCATCATGGCAACGCTGATGGCTTGTCACGTGTGCACTGTCTGGCGTCCCAAGCTGCCCAACCCCTTGCCGTTGAGCAGGGGGGAGGGATATGTGACAGACCCAGACCAGTGGGGTACAGGAGTCTGGTAGAGGGCAA
>NW_020701492.1:0-3497 GCF_002925995.2 Terrapene triunguis | reverse complement strand
AATTCTACAATCTATTCAATACTAAGCTAGTCCAATTAAAGGATATCTAGAACCTAAGGGCTACTTAAAAAACTCTATCTGCAGGCCAGTAAATAATATAATTGCCTGCAGTGGTAGTAAGATTAAAATGCATGTCTTGTAATGTGGTGTCATTAACATACACACAGCTATCATTAGCTTGAAAAAGTAAGTGTCCTGTCAGGGTAGTTCCTTGTCCCCTACCCTCCCAGCAAACGTAGTCATAAACAGTGACAACTTCTCCTGGCTTCAGTTTACATATACACTGAAGCTGTGGGGGTTCTAATGGCCAAAATATCCATAGACTACTTAACCCTATTTAAATGTCAGGTGTAATCCCAGGAACACTGACTAAAAATCGATTGGGCATACCAGGAGGTCTAATTTCCCAAATGTCTTGGTGAATTACCCAATCCCACAGGCATCCTCCCCATGGACCCGGCAGGATTCGGTATGTGGGAGCCCACACCCCCCCAACCGGTCCATATGCTTGGAAGGAGCACTAAGAACGTCTGCACTTCCACCCAGAAAGTCTCCAAGTATGTCTCCATGGCCACAGATCAGATGGTACTCCTGATGTGTCTGTAAGGGCAGTGGGCCAAGCCTGATGCTCTAGATCATTTTGAATGGCCATTAGCTAGTCATTCAGGAAATCCTGAATCTCTGAACATGCTAGATCCCACTGCAATGCCTTCCCAGCCTCAGTGATATTCAATACCATCTCTGTCAGCAACTTCTGGGTCATTGTCTGTATTTGGATGTGTTACAGGGGTAATAGTATAATAGAGGAGATGGCAGGGGCAATGGCAACAAGGTGCCTTTGGTACTTATCATTTAAAATCCAATTAGGGAGGGCAATACATGCTGAAGGACTTATCCAAAACACAGGGCGCAGCCTGTAGAATAAACCCCAAAATCCAATCAATACCACGTTCCCAAGAATGGGTTCCACAAGTTTCTTCCTGCCAGTGTATAATTCTTTGTTTCTTCACCAGGGTCAGTTCTTAATGTCTCTTGTAGTCAGGAATCCCTGGACTTTGTGGTTTCAATGAAGCAAGTGTTCCTTCTTCTCTTTTCCTGAAACAGTCATGGTTCAGCATCATACAGGGGAGAGGTTACTAGCACATCACCCTGTAATGGTTTTGTGTCTTCTAAAAAAATTCAAAGGCACAGTAGGTCTGTTAGTGGACAAGGGAGAGGTTACTAGCACTTCACCTTGTCTTTTTTCCCTTTTTCCTGCTGTCCAAAAGGCACAGCAGAGCTAGAAGAAGAAATAGGCTAATCATCAGTCAGAGAGTCCTCCCGAGGTGGAGGGGTCTTTTTACAGTGAAAAGCATGGGTCCAGGCAGTCAGTCCTTGGCACTTCACAGCAGTGTTGGTGGCTAACAGGACTTGGAAAGGGCTTTTCCAGCATGGAGCCAAAGCAGTCTTTCGTTGATGGACTTTACATAGACTCAGTCTCCTGGTTTTAATTAATGGCAGGGCTGCTAGGGTCTTTGGGTAGCACTTCTCTACCTGTGAAAAAAACCTAACACATTTCATTAATGCCTGGCAGTGTTTTGCAGATTTTACAGCTGCTTGGGCACATTCAAGCCCAGCCCCTTTTTCTTGGGGGTCAGCCAAGTTTTGGCTGTGACCTTGGATGAGCCTGCTAGCTGTATTTTCCTCTCAGTTAACTCATTCCGTGCTTTTTCCTCTTCTCCCTTTCTCAGCTTCTTTTAACCTACAAAGGAAACTTCCACTCTTCACTCATACACCTTTTCCCAACAATGAACACATACACATTGCCTTTATACAGTACATTAGTCTTATTATTCAATGTATGCCATGTACACCCTTCCAGTAAAATAACTTTATTACAGAGCTTTGAAGCAACAAACCAGGACAAGCACACCCACTTTTGAGGAGTTCACTCGGTACAACCTCAGGTGTCTAATAGCTTTCCTCCCTCCCCAGCCCTCTGGCTAGAAATCTGAGGTAGCCAGAAGGATCCCATGGGCAATATGGGGAGTGGGTTAACCTTCCATGTCCTTGCTTTCAAACACACAGTGATCTAAAAAAGATAACACAACCTATATTGGTAGGTTTGCATTTCCTTTACCTCTGCTACAATATACACTGCACATATTCTGGGAAAAATGCACACCCTATCCACAATTCAATTTCCACAACACTAGCCACATCAATTTCTATACAAAGTGTAACTATTTCTTTTGTGCTTACAAACACAGGGGTATTAAAGGGGCTAGTGGACTCCTCCAATTGCCCTGCCCGTAGCTGGTCACTGACCAAGTGCTGGAGGGCCTCCAGCTTGTCCAGAGGAAGCGGCCACTGCGCAACCCATACGGGCTCGTCAGTGAGCCAACGGAGGGGGAGGGCCGTACGCCTAATCATCAATATGGATGGTGGCAGTGAACTGTATTAATAAATCACGGCCCCACAGGTTGAGGTGGACGGGGAGAATAATAGGCCGGATACGGGCGCGGCGGGTGCCTTGGGGCGCCCTAACCTCCAATCATCGGGCACTTCGTTGTGAGTCCTGCGCCCCGCCCACACCCCAAACCGCCGGAGCCTGCTTTGTGGGCCAATGGGTGGGCCACTGCGCGGTGGCGATAACGGTGACGTCTGCCCCAAAGTCGATAACACCCTCGAACGGCTGATCGTTGAGGCAATAAATGCGTTTGGGTTGGGGTGCTTACGTCCGCACACGCCTGTAGCAACTCCGCCAGGGTCGAAGGACTTAGAGGACTCGCCCGCAGCGGGGACCCTGCGAAACGCGCGACAGACACACTGGCCAATGATGGGAAAAGCTGCCCGGGGCGTGCCCACCGCCTGCTCGGGGATGCCCGAAAACTGCCCCGTGCCATACAACTGCTCAGCGAGATAGGCCCCCCCACCTTGTGCTGCCGCCGCAAGCGCCTCTCACTGGTACTCGCTATCCCACACAACGTATTGCGCGGGAGACAGCACCATGCGACACATGTCTTTCCAATCTTGGGGGAGCAAGTGATAACCGTTTGACACACCTTTCAAGATCCCCCGGAGCTCGCGCAGAACCGAGTAGGGGAGAGCCTCCCAGTCCACTCTCTGCCCCCCATTTCCATTATCCCGCCAAGAGACGGGAAACGCCTCGAACCCACAGCTGGATTCCTCGCCGGTCAAGAGACTGGCCTCGCGCGCTGGCTGCACCGCCGCGGCGACAGCGCCCCCCCGCCCGACCGGTGGGCAGGGGGGAGCCGCCGTGGGCGGCGGCGCAGGGAGGGTCAGCTGCGGGTAGGAGGGGGGTGGCCCATCACCTGGGGGCACAAGGGAGACCGGCTTGGGGCCGTCGGGGCTGACCCCCTCCAGCGCCTCCTTACAACGCTGCCAGAGCAGCAGGTGCTGAACTGGGGCACGGGGTTCACTATACAAGATGATCCCAATCCGTATCCAATCAAAAAGCCATAACGACCCGCAGTCAGGATACCAGGGGCACTGGC
>NW_020701491.1:3120-8598 GCF_002925995.2 Terrapene triunguis | reverse complement strand
TTTCCTCCCAGGCTCCAATGACTGTCGGAGTGGCCAATCTTTCTTGATGTAGTGGGAATCTCTTGCATGACTATCCCATTCGCAGAGAAAATAGCAGTACTTTGTGTATCCAGTCTGCAGACCAAGCAAGAGAGCAACAACCTTCAAATCGCCACAAAGCTGCCACTGATGTTGGTCATAGTTTATGTACCTCAAAAGTTGTTTCATGTTGTCATAGGTTTCCTTCATATGGACTGCATGACCAACTGGAATTGATGGCAAAACATTGCCATTATGCAGTAAAACAGCTTTAAGACTCGTCTTCGATGAATCAATGAACAGTCTCCACTCATCTGGATCGTGAACGATGTTGAGGGCTGCCATCACACCATCGATGTTGTTGCAGGCTACAAGATCACCTTCCATGAAGAAGAATGGGACAAGATCCTTTTGACGGTCACGGAACATGGAAACCCTAACATCACCTGCCAGGAGATTCCACTGCTGTAGTCTGGAGCCCAACAGCTCTGCCTTACTCTTGGGTAGTTCCAAATCCCTGACAAGGTCATTCAGTTCACCTTGTGTTATGAGGTGTGATTCAGAGAAGGAGGATGGGAGAAAATGTGGGTCCTGTGACATTGATGGTTCAGGACCAGAAGTTTCATCCTCTTCCTCTTCCTCGTCTGACTCAAGTGAGAATGATTCTGGTGCATCAGGAACCGGCAGTCCTTCTCCGTGGGGTACTGGGTGTATAGCTGATGGAATGTTTGGATAATGCACAGTCCACTTTTTCTTCTTTGACACACCTTTCCCAACTGGAGGCACCATGCAGAAGTAACAATTGCTGGTATGATCTGTTGGCTCTCTCCAAATCATTGGCACTGCAAAAGGCATAGATTTCCTTTTCCTGTTCAACCACTGGCGAAGATTTGTTGCACAAGTGTTGCAGCATATATGTGGGGCCCACCTCTTGTCCTGATCTCCAATTTTGCAGCCAAAATAAAGGTGATAGGCTTTCTTAACCATAGTGGTTATACTGCGCTTTTGTGATGCAAAAGTCACTTCACCACAAACATAGCAGAAGTTATCTGCACTGTTCACACAAGTACGAGGCATCTCTGCTCACTTTGGCTAAACAGAAATGTGTCCCTTTGCAAAATCAAACACTGACAAATAAGAGAGCACGCCACTGTATGATTTCTAGAGCTGATATAGGGCAATTTATTCAGCAGAGTGATGTAAGCTTCGTTATGATTGCATCATCCATGACTTCTAGGAATAACATGATGCAATTCATATCATGTATGACGCAATACCAGCTTCAGATTGCATCATTCATTGTTTTGCCTAAAAAGCAAGTACTGTCCAAACCCAGTCATAGATTTATTCATAGATCCAGTCAAAGATGTATTTTAGTCATTTCTGGTTTAAATTGAGATCCCTTCCCTTTATAACTCCCTTATCCTCTGCCATTCCCAAGTCAAGGGTAGTATATACTGACCCAATAGCATGTCTTGAAAACTAGAGCCAATCAACAATTTTAAGCATAATTTTCGTTCTCAGTGACCCAGAATTAGTAAAGTTTGACTACATTTATTTCAGAAGCATTTTGGCTGTAGAGCAGTGTAATCATACACTTGTACCCCAGGATTCCATGTGAGCATCTCACACAACTCTCAAGTGGCAATGTCCATTTATCTTAAAATAGTACAGACTGATATTTAAAGATTGATATTGGCTTAAATCATTTGTGGTTTGAGTGTTTAAAAACAAAGGCATTAATTTACGCACATTCTCACAGAAAATCCCTGGTCAATTGCTGTATACCTACACAATTGCAGTTATCAAAGAGAAGACATATCTTTTGGGAGCTGATATTTCCTATTTTCTGCAGGCAGAAAATGTTTCCATGTGAGGGAGAGTTGTGATTTAGAATTTTTCTGAAAAACCCTGACATATATTTGTGAGTAACTTGTTCATATTAGATCTCAAGGAATGTAGCTAGAAGTTCTATTTATTTATTTTTTAAATGTTCTTTAAGGCTCTACTATTCCTCAGGTGAAAGAGAAAATACCTATCCACCCTGAAATGGTTGGGAAAATAATATACTTTCTTTTCTTAAAGATTTTTATCCTTAAAATAAAATAATCAGAAGGCATAGTCGAAGCACACACAACTAGTTCCAACAGAGCATATCCCAATATTTTGTATTGCATCATATATGCGAGTTTTATGCTTGCCAAAACCATGGTGAAAATATAAGCTATCCATGTCCTATCCAAAGGGTTCTTAAAGGTGTAAATCACTGCATACTGATTATACTTTGTTATATTGATGGGGCTCAGGTCTGTGTACCTCTATACTACAAGTTCTGTGTCTTTCAAGCTCAAGGCCACAACAAGTGGTTTCTTATTTAACTCTTCCCAATATATTAAAGAGTTACTTTTTGCAGCCCAGAAGGTAAATCCTGTAATTAAAGGTTTAAACTTTCATTTTTTCATCCCCTCTATCATTGACCAAGGGGAGGATTAAGACTTTCTAATAAAGACAAGAGTTAAAAAAAATAGTGAGTTGCATTTCTTTTTCACACCATCTAAACTATTCATTATCAATTTAGACTATATGACTATATGGGTCAGTTCCTATCTCATAAAGCCTCTTAAGCCTGTTAATACATGTCTAACATACTTCTGAGTGTTATCTAAATAAAATCCTAATAATACTACATAACAATTAATGTGATATATAGTGTTCTTTGTCCAAGAAGAAGTGGTTATAAGAATTTATTCCTTATATCTTGCAACACTCCTGAGAGTTAGCTAAGCATTATTCAGCATAAAGAAGGCAAATGATTTGCCCAAGATAAGACTGTGAGCCAGTGGTTGAGGTGGGAGCAGAATCCAAGGAAACTGGCTCCATTTCCCAATGATTGGCAATGTTCAGCTAAAGGCACAGAAGTCATATTTCCAAAACTCTGCTGATCTTCGTAGCAACCCCAATGTGTAAACAAAGCTTTTTTTCATGTAATCTATAGAATGAGATTCATCAGTTTTTGTTGTGGCTCTTGAGTGCCTTTGTCACCCTGTAATCTTGCATGTATTCCTTTTATTGTTAGACTCACAAGGAGAGCCGAGTCCGCCCACTGGAGCCAATGGAAGTTTCTAATTTTCTAAGTTTCTGGGAGGAGTGGAGCCCTTGGTGAGATATCCTTCCTATTTAGCCTAGGAAATTAGGATGAAAGGTTTTCGAGTCTCTCGGTTTCTGAATAAATGCTTCAGGCCTTTGAATTGTAATTTTAGTGATCACATCTTCCTGTGTTTTTCCTAATTAAATGTACCCCTATCAATATCTATCATAGACATTTGGAATTTGGCCATCACCATCGTATCTAGACATTAGTGTCCCAATTAGGGAACAAAACTAACAATGATTACTCTAGCTGCCACGCTGGATCGTATAAATGTGTACACCTCTCATCTTGTACGGGGAGATTTTGGCAAACCAGTAAAGTGCCTGAAACCACTATGGTTTATTGCTAAAAGTCAGCAGGCTGTAAAGTGGCCATACAGCAGCCTCAGCTTGACCAAGGCAGGAGGTGAGTGGGTTTTGGGTGCCACAGAAAGGGCAGCTTGACTCCGTGTCCTTCCTGATAAGAATTGTGTTGAAGTTGCTGAAACATGCATTTTAGAAGAGCAGGATATGCCCCCAGGAATGTCTATTAGGGCCTTAAGGCTGCAAACTCTGGAAAAACCCACACCTGGTTAATCAATAATCAGAAGGAACCTCGTGCTTGACCATTGAAACTGCTTGCTTAACAATTTTTCTTTAAGGGACATGTCATTCTATTACTAATGTATAAATAAGGGGGAAAAGTTTGAGGTAGTTGGACTCTTCTGGACTCTCCCTCTGGATACATCTTGCGGTCCCCACCGGCAGATGGAAGATTTGGCCACCAGAAGCCTGCCACTGTGCCACTCAAGAGCCACACTCAGCTTTGGTAATTATCAAGGGTTGGGGATGTTTTACTAACCTGTTGCGGGCATGTGTAAGTGCTTGCGACTAAGTAAAGTTTAGCTTTAAGTGAAAGCACTCTTGTGTTGTCCTGTTTGTGCCAGCCATCTATCGGTCGGATAGCTGTGTCTCCCCTGATTTATTTCCTGACACCACCTCACACAGAGTAAAAGTTACCAAGAGCTTTAGGTTGAAAGAACCCCAGGTAACAATCTGATGGCTTGATCTGCAGAATCATGGGGGCAAGGTTACAATTTTAGCAAGAGGGACTGCAATTCTTATTGCTATGTTCTGTGTGTCAGGTATTTTAAATGAACTGTGCAGAATGTGTTAGGTGAATTGTTTTGATCCTGACATCACTGCTAATTTTCTTCAAACTGTCAGACTGAATAAATAATCACAGGTAGTGAAATAATAGCAGATCTTATTAGTCAGGATGTAATACTAGTAGCACCAACTCCTGAGCAAAGATTGCACGCCAATTCTACCATCACTTAACAGCATTGTATATTTATGTAATAAACTGTAATAATCTATGTAAAGAACAAGGGATGAAAAACAGTTAAATGGGACAGCTCCTTATTTGGTATAAACCAGCATAGGTCCATGGAAGTCAGTAAAGGTATGCAAGCCGCAAGATCTGGCCCAGGGGTCGGCAACCTTTCAGAAGTGGTGTGCCGAGTCTTCATTTATTCACTTTAATTTAAGGTTTCACGTGCTGGTAATACATTTTAACGTTTTTTTAGAAGGTCTCTCTCTACAAGTCTATATATAATCTAACTAAACTACTGTTGTATGTAAAGTAAACAAGGTTTTCAAAATGTCTAAGAAGCTTCATTTAAAATTAAATTAAAATGCTGATCTTAAGCCGCCGACCTGCTCAGCCCACTGCCAGCCTGAGGTTCCGTTCACCTAGGCCAGCAGCGGGCTGAGCGGGGCCTGCGGCTGGAACCCCGGCTGGCAAGGGGCTGGCAGCCAGAACTCCGGGCCAGCAGCCAGAACCCCAGACTGGCAGCGGGCTGAGCGGGGCCGGGGACTGGGACCGCAGACTGGCAGCGGGCTGGGCGGGGCAGGCACCCCAAACCAGCAGCGGGCCGAGCGACTCAATCCGCTGCTGGTCTGGGGTTCCGTCCGCTGGCTCGTGCCAGCCAGGGTCCTGGCTGCTGGCCCCGCTCAGCCCACTGCCGGTCTGGGGTTCTGGCTGCTGGCCCCTTGCCAGCTGGGGTCCCAGCCACCGGCCCCGCTCAGCCCACTGCCAACCTGGTGCTCAGGGTGGGTGGTGGGGATGTGGGGGGTGCAAGAGTCAGGGCATGGGGTGTGGGGGGGGCTGGGTATGTATGGGGAGTGCATAAGTCAGGGCAGAGGGCTGGGGGCATGTGAGGGAGTTCAGGAGTCAGGGCATGGGGTGTGAGGGGGCTAGGTATGTGTGGAGGGGAGGATGCAGGGGGCTGGGGTGCAAGGGGGTGCAGGGGGCAGGGCAGAGGGCTG
>NW_020701491.1:0-3020 GCF_002925995.2 Terrapene triunguis | reverse complement strand
CTGAGCCGGACCCCGGCAGGCAGCAGCGTGCCATTAAAAATCGGCTCACGTGCTATCTTTGGCATGCGTACCATAGGTTGCTAACCCCTGATCTGGCCTATAATTCTAAGCAGCTTTACTTAATAGAAACTTTTGGAGGTTTTCTAAATGATTTCGTCAGTGAAAAGGGGTCTGTGAAAGTAATGTAGCAGTAGCAGAACGTGCTATCCTTTAAATAAGGGCTTGTCCCAGTAACATGTGATGGGTGTTTATCTCGTCAGAAAGATAAAGTAAAATTGGGGAAGGTGACTCCTGTACAGCGTGGGAGTGGGGCAGCTGCTTACTTTTTAGAAATGTGGCACTATGTGGACAAAAAGTAAATTTTGCCAGTGAATTATATATATCTAATAACAGTTACAGATTGACTGTGTCACGAAGACTGCTGAGCTGCAGCTTAGTACGTTTAACAGAGAAGATCAATGGACACAGAGAGAGAGATACACCGGGAGGGGAGGTTCAAGAGAGTCATGTGCCCTTCCCCACTCACTCACTGACCTCACACAGAAAACAGGCAAGCATGAAAGGAAAAAGAAGGCAAGCTTTAAAGAGAATATAGAAATGTAGGAATTGCCAGACTGCATCAGACCCTAAATCCATCTAGTCCGGTTTCTTGTCTATGGCAGTGGCCAGCCCCAGATGCTTCAGAGGAAGGTACAAGAACCCTGCAGTAGGCTCATGTGGGATAATTGCTTCCAACATTACAGGTGAAATCCGGCCATATTGAAGTCAGTGGAGCCAGAATTTCACCCTTCGTCTCATCCTAATCTCTAATACTTAGAGATTGGCTTAAACCATGAATCCTGAGGTTTAATAAAAATAGTCAAGGTGATTTGTTTTTTTGTTTGTTTGTATTGATTCAATAACTAAACATGAGTAGGCAGCTCTGCTGCAGTTTGAGATTAGTCTACGTAGACCTCATCCAAAGCCCACTGCAGTCAGTGGAGTCTTTCTGTTGACTTCAGTGGGCTTTCATTTAGACTCCTATATTTTTGTAAAAGGAACTAGCAAAACAAGTGTCAATGCTTTCCCTGATCACTTTGGGCCAGATTCTGCCACCCTTATTTATGCTCAGTAGTACCTGCATTCATGTGAATTTCAGTGGGACTATTCATGAAATAAGTAGCTACTCCACATGAGTAATCATGACAGAATCTCCCTTTTTGCTTTTGTCTTCCATCACTTTCCTACATCTTTCATGTGTTTATTTTTCTTTTAAATTGTAAGCTCCTCTTTACAGAGATTGTCTCACCCTATAGGTCTGTAATGAGTTCAGCACAATTTGGGCACCATTGCAATATATAATAATTAATACTGCTGATGGTGTGTGGATTTAACATGCTTTGTGCAGCTCAAAGTCAGGAGAGAATGTTTTCAATAAACCATGTCTTGGGTAAGTGCTCATAGCACAATTTAAGATTTAGCTTTCTTTTCCTTATGTTTTCAGCTTCGATTATTAAATTCTGGTTTGTATTTTATCTCTAAGGCATGGGAAGGGAGTCAAGAAAACTTTTCCCCATTGGTTTTCATCCCACTATTTTATTCGGCTTGTTCATTTTTGGTTACTAATATGTAATTTGCTCTCTCTGGCAATGCGATTGATGATTACAATGTCTACCTCCCCTTACTTTGTTGGAGGATCAGAGTTCTCTACTTCAAAACGACAAAGATGAGAAGCGGGTGCTGTCATTTTTCATTAATCAGCAGCAGATTTTTTTTTTAAGTGGAATGACTCTGTTCTTCTGACTTTGGAATTTTGGATGATAATTCTGTTGCATTTTCGGTCTGCAACGACACTTGATTGGCTTATAGTTGGGACATCAAACATTTTAATTTGAAATGCTGTCTGGAGAGATGGTAGCATATTTCTCTTGAAGATACTTTAAGGATAGTGGGCCTTGGATTCTCATCATTAGTTTAAAAATCACTGTATATGTTGTGTTTTTAGTTATTTATCTTTTATTCTTTCAGGTGCACAAAGAAGGAGAAGGCTTATGTGTACAACTAGATGAAAAATGTATGTTTTATTATTGGCTTTGCTTGGGCAATGGAGCTGATCCCATTGGAATTAATTGATGAAAAGAAATGTTTTGAAATATTTTCTTATTCTTGGCAGATTTAATTTTACTGGCTAAAGATGGATTCGTGTTTTCTGCTTTCAGATACTTAGATGGGAATTTGGGACCCTAGATACTGCTTTACACCTGCTAAGGATCTGGTCCATTTTCTTTCTTTGTAATAGGCCTATGCATGAAAGACTACAACATCATCTCATATTGCAAGACTGATTTAAATAATTAGGATAGAAATGGGAGATATCTTGGCAGGAGGTTTCATTAATGAATTGAAGGTGTAGAATTTACTTCACTTCAAAGAAAAGAGACAAAGGACACTCTTTACTTACCGAATAAGGAGTCAGAGACATTATCATCACTGTTGTTAAATCACAGGAGGCTGGAAGCAAGACACAAACCTCCACGTAGTTAAATAGACATCCATGCAATGAGAGGCATGAAGCAGTGGCTTCATAAATTTTAAAGAGGACGGCGGTGAGTGCTGATTTTCTTTCCACAATAGGAAGTGGGCCCAAAGCAAGTGCAAGTGACCCTTCCAGGTTAATGCCCCAAAAGACTACTTGTTTCAAGTGCCCCTAAATCTAGGTTCATGTCTGAATGATTATTCTTGACCTTTCCTTTGTTATATAATAGGGACTAGAGCTGACTAGAGGACAACCATTCTGTTCTGCAGAAATTTTAGAGGTTTCAGAATTGGTTTTCATTCTGCATTGGAATCGGAAACAAAACATTTTGAACATTTTTGTGAAAATGGAATTGTGTTGAAATGTCTGTTTTGGGAGTGAAACTTGAGCTTTTGATTCAGAGTAGTGTTCTTAATTGCAGAGTGGGGACCTGAACATGAGTTTCCTACATCCTAGGTTGTGGCGACGACACAGGAAAGGAAACAGAACGCCTGGTCTGTGGTAG
>NW_020701490.1:1021-1399 GCF_002925995.2 Terrapene triunguis | reverse complement strand
GTGGTGCGAGTGTGAGGAGCTGGGAGCAAGAGGCGCAAGGAGCTGAGAGTGAGAGGGTGTGCTGCTGGAGGACTGAGGAGCACAAGCGTTATCAGACACCAGGAGGAAGGTCCTGTGGTGAGAATAAGGAAGGTGTTTGGAGGAGGCCATGGGGAAGTAGCCCAGGGAGTTGTAGCTGTCATGCAGCTGTTACAGGAGGCACTATAGACAGCTGCAGTCCACAGGGCCCTGGGCTGGAACCCGGAGTAGAGGGCGGGCCCGGGTTCCCCCCAAACCTCCCAATTGACCTGGACTGTGGGTTCTTCCAGAGGGGAAGGTCTCTGGGCTGTTCCCCAACCCACATGGTGAATCTCTGAGGCAAGAAAATCTGCCAATAAG
>NW_020701490.1:0-921 GCF_002925995.2 Terrapene triunguis | reverse complement strand
CACCACAATGGATGACATAGTGCGGGCACTGATACAAGCTACGGCGGCCCAGCAGGAGGCCACCCGTGTCCAGGCAGCCGCCCAACAGGAGGCAGTGAGGCTGCAGCAAGAGACTAATTGCCTGCTGATGGACCAGGCTGCTCAAGACCGAGCTATGTTGCGGGAACTGGTAAACCAGGTAAAGTCCCTTACAGAGCTGAATTGCGGCCATGATGGGACACGGCTCATACGGGCCAGCCATTGGCTGCAGAAAATGACACGGGAGGATGATGTAGAGGCATACCTTCTGGCCTTTGAGAGGACAGCCCTACGGGAGGCCTGGCCTCGAGATCAGTGGTCTGGCATCCTTGCCCCATTCCTGTGTGGGGAGGCCCAGAAGGCCTACCATGATCTGCCTGAAGAGGCTGTGGCAGACTACCCCCAGCTGAAAGCAGAGATCCTGGCTAGATCTGGGGTAACGACAGCAGTGCAGGCCCAGCAGTATTACAGTTGGAGGTACCAGGAAGACAAAACCCCGCGGTCCCAATTGTATGACCTCATCCATCTCGCACGAAAGTGGTTGCAAACAGAGTCCCGGAGTCCAAAAGAGATACTAGCGGTTCTGGTCATCAACCGATTCATGAGGGGACTACCACCAGACCTTTGTGCCTGGGTAAGCCAGAACGACCCCTCCACCTATGACGAGGTTGTCGCCCTGGTAGAGAGGCGAAGGACAGCGAGGGAGCTGACCTGACCAGTTAAGGAAGAGGCACCCCGGGTTAAACTAGCAGCACCGAGCCCTAAAGTTCGGTTGACTGGGCCACCAGGAAGGCCCAGTTGGAAAAAGAGAGGCTGAAGGCCCATCAGAGGCCACAAAGAGTCAGAGCACTGAGGGAGAAGAGGATCGTGATGTTAGACTGCCCAAACCAAGAGACCGGGGAA
>NW_020701489.1:0-1487 GCF_002925995.2 Terrapene triunguis | reverse complement strand
GAGTGTGAGGAGCTGGGAGCAAGAGGCGCAAGGAGCTGAGCGTGAGAGGGTGTGCTGCTGGAGGACTGAGGAGCACAAGCATTATCAGACACCAGGAGGAAGGTCCTGTGGTGAGAATAAGGAAGGTGTTTGGAGGAGGCCATGGGGAAGTAGCCCAGGGAGTTGTAGCTGTCATGCAGCTGTTACAGGAGGCACTATAGACAGCTGGAGTCCACAGGGCCCTGGGCTGGAACCTGGAGTAGAGGGCGGGCCCGGGTTCCCCCCCAAACCTCCCAATTGACCTGGATTGTGGGTTCTTCCAGAGGGGAAGGTCTCTGGGCTGTTCCCCAACCCACATGTGAAACTCTGAGGCAAGAAAATCCGCCAATAAGTGCAGGACCCACCAAGATAGAGGAGGAACTTTGTCACACTGGTGTCAGTAGTGGGATCTTGGGGTGCACAGCGCGGCGGAAGAAGGAGGGTGATTTTAAAAAAAAGAAAACAACAACAACAAAAAGGGAGAGGGTTTATTATTTTTCACCACAATGGATGACGTAGTGCGGGCACTGATACAAGCTACGGCGGCCCAGCAGGAGGCTACCCGTGTCCAGGAAGCTGCCCAACAGGAGGCAGTGCGGCTGCAGCAAGAAACTATTGCAGCAGGTGATTGCCTGCTGATGGACCAGGCTGCTCAAGAACGAGCTATGTTGCGGGAACTGGTAAACCAGGTAAAGTCCCTTACAGAGCTGAATCGCGGCCATGATGGGACGCGGCTCATACGGGCCAGCCATTGGCTGCAGAAAATGACACGGGAGGATGATGTAGAGGCATACCTTCTGGCCTTTGAGAGGATAGCCCTACAGGAGGCCGGGCCTCAAGATCAGTGGTCTGGCATCCTTGCCCCATTCCAGTGTGGGGAGGCCCAGAAGGCCTACCATGATCTGCCTGAAGAGGCTGCGGCAGACTACCCCCAGCTGAAAGCAGAGATCCTGGCCAGATCTGGGGTAACGACAGCAGTGTGGGCCCAGCAGTATCACTGTTGGAGGTACTAGGAAGACAAAACCCCGCGGTCCCAATTGTATGACCTCATCCATCTTGCACGAAAGTGGTTGCAAACAGAGTCCCGGAGTCCAGAAGAGATACTAGCGGTTCTGGTCATCGACCGATACATGAGGGGACTACCACCAGACCTTCGTGCCTGGGTAAGCCAGAACGAACCCTCCACCTATGACGAGGTTGTCGCCCTGGTAGAGAGGTGAAGGACAGCGAGGGAGCTGACCTGACCAGTTAAAGAAGAGGCACCCCGGATTAAACTAGCAGCACCAAGCCCTAAAGTTCGGGTGACTGGGCCACCAGGAGGGCTCAGGTGGAAAAAGAGAGAGGCTGAAGGCCCATCAGAGGCCACAAAGAGTCGAAGCACTGAGGGAGAAGAGGATCGTGATGTTAGACTGCCCAAACCAAGAGACCGGGGAATGCCTAGGGCTCCATACAGATGTTATGCCTGCGGG
>NW_020701488.1:0-3589 GCF_002925995.2 Terrapene triunguis | reverse complement strand
GGGGACACATAGCTGCACAGTGTCCCAATGCTGAGGAGCCTATGCAGTGTAACCTGGGGAACTGGGCAGATCCATGCTCCCTAATCCACCTTGTGGGGGTCTCACTAACCCCACATATGTATACCAGACCAGTGAAACTAAATGGGGTAGGGACCACGGCACTGGTTGATTCAGGGAGTGCTATCACGCTTATCTCAGGGAAGCTCGTGAAGCGTAGTCAGCTGCTGCTGGCTAAACGTACGGGGATAACATGTGTCCATGGGACAGTTAGTTACTACCCCACCATCCCAGTAAAAATCGAGATCCAAGGGAACACTACTGAGGTAGCAGCCGGTGTAGTCCTTAAACTCCCACACCCAGTGCTCATAGGGAGGGACTTCCCAAGGTTTGGAAACTTACTCCCAGTAGGGGGATTGGAGAAAGATGGGGACCCTAAAATTGGTGAGGCATCCACAGCAGACTGTCAACCCCCAATCTTCTCTGAAATATCCCCAGATTTGTTCTCCGCTCCCAGATAGGGTAGAAAGACAAAAAGGGAAAGAAGGGCAGCTAAGGCCTTGGGAACCCGAATACTGACCCAAAGCCAGAGGGTCACTCTTGTAGGTAGGCGGACCTGCGCAGCTGAAAAGGAGGCCACGCAGGAGGGAGAAGCACCTGAGTCTGACCCCCACCCTAATGCTTCTGAACCAGTAGAGGCAACAGAGACTGGGCCCCTAGATCTTGGGCAGATTAGCCCCGGGAGAGGAAATTTTGGACGGGATCAGACAGAAGACCCAAGGTATGACAACATTCGGAAGGAGGTGACTGAAATAGATGGGGTCCCCGTGGAAGGGAAAACCCAGGGACCAGGACCCTACTTCATAATGAAGAAGGATCTCTTATACCGGGTTGCACCAGTACAGGGGCAGAAGGTACAGCAGATCCTAGTACCTCAAAAACACCAGAACGCTGTATTAAGTCTTGCTCATAGTCATCTTTTTGGGGGGCATTTGGGGGTAGAGAAGACCCTGGCACGAGTCCTACGACAGTTCTTCTGGCCCGGAGTACATGAAGAAGTGCGGAGGTACTGTGCCTCCTGCCCGGAGTGTCAGCTGCACAGTCCCCGTCCCCACTTGAGGGCACCTTGAGTACCCCTTCCCATCATAGAGGTCCCCTTCGAGCGAATAGCCATGGACCTAGTGGGACCCCTGGAGAAGACGGCTCGGGGCCACCAATATATACTTGTTGTTTTGGACTATGCTACTCGCTACCCAGAAGCCGTCCCCCTACGGAACATGGCCTCTAAAACTATAGCCAAAGAGCTGGTGGGGATCTTTGCCCAAATGGGGCTACCGAAGGAGATATTAACCGACCAAGGATCCCCATTTATGTCGAAGTTAATGAAGGACCTCTGTACGCTGCTCCATATACGTACCCTGAGAACTTCGGTCTACCATCCGCAGACTGATGGGTTGGTAGAAAGGTTTAACCGAACCCTCAAGGCTATGATAAGGAAGGTGGTAAGTTGGGACGGGAAGGATTGGGACTCCCTACTACCCTACCTTATGTTCACTATCCGGGAGGTACCCCAGGCCTCAACTGGGTTTTCCCCTTTCGAGTTATTATACGGGCGTCACCCCCGTGGCATACTAGTTATCGCCAAAGAGATCTGGGAAGAGGAACCCAATGAGGGGAGAAATATAATAGAGCATGTAATGCAGATGCGAGACCGGATAGCCCGAGTTACCCCTATTGTACGGGAACATTTGGAGAAGGCACAGGAGGCCCAGCGAACCCATTACAATCGCCACGCAAAAGTGCGACAGTTCCAACCAGGGAATCGGGTTATGGTGTTGGTACCCACGGCAGAAAGCAAGCTTCTGGCCCAATGGCAGGGGCTCTATGAGGTGGTTGAACCCGTGGGGGAAGTAACCTACAAGGTGCGGCAGCCAGGACGCAGAAAACAAGAACAGATTTATCACGTTAACCTTCTGAAACCCTGGCATGCACAAGAGGCATGCACAACGGTCCAAAAAGACCTAACCCAGGAAAACAAGCCTTCCAAAGAGGTGAGAGTGTCTCCCGATTTAACACCAGACCAGAAGAATGAGGTGTCTGAGATTTTTTTTGGAACCAAGATGTGTTCTCAACAAAACCAGGTCAAACAACCGAGACATATCACCACATCGTCACGAACCCTGGGGCCAGAGTAACAATGAGGCCCTATTGGGTGCCAGCGGCAAAAAGGGAGGAAATAAAAGCAGAAGTAAAAAAAATGCTGGAGTTGGGGATCATCGAAGAATCCCACAGTCAGTGGTCCAGCCCAATCGTGCTGGTTCCCAAACCTGATGGCACCACAAGATTTTGCAACGACTTCCGGCGACTAAACGAAGTTTCCCAGTTCGACGCGTACCCCATACCTTGCATAGATGAGCTAGTGGACCATCTGGGTAATGCCTGGTACTTGACTACCCTAGACTTGACAAAGGGGTACTAGCAGATTCCCCTTGCAGAAGATGCAAACGAAAAGACTGCGTTCTCTACACTAGAGGGTCTTTTTCAATATACTGTCCTCCCTTTTGGACTACATGGGACCCCAGCTACCTTCCAGCGCCTCATGGACAAGCTATTACGCCCGCATAACAGTTATGCTGCTGCCTACTTGGACGATGTGGTCATTCATACCCCAGACTGGGAAACCCACCTGGAGAAGGTGGAGGCAGTCCTCCATACCTTCAGGCGAGCTGGCCTTACAGCAAACCCTGCCAAGTGCGCTGTAGGGTTTACAGAGGCCAAATATCTTGGCTACATTGTGGGAAAAGGTCTGGTAAAACCCCAAGTGAGCAAGTTAGAGGCCATCCAAAATTGGCCCCGACCAAGTCGCAAGAAACAAGTTCGGGCGTTCCTAGGTGTGGTGGGGTATTACCGACGATTTATCCCCCACTTTGCCACAAGGGCAAGCCCCCTGACAGACCTAGTGAAAGCCCGTGGACCTGATCTGGTGAGATGGTCTGACGCAGCAGAGGAAGCATTCACAGACCTACAGACTGCCATCTGCAATAACCCCGTACTGATAGCCCCTGATTTCACCAAGGAGTTTATCCTGCAGACGGATGCATCGGAAGTAGGGTTGGGGGCCGTTCTATCACAGATGGTCGGGGAGGAGGAACACCCAATTCTATACCTCAGTCGGAAACTCCTTCCAAGGGAACAAAAATATGCAGTGGTGGAGAGAGAATGCCTCGCTGTAAAATGGGCCATGGAAACATTGCGCTACTACCTGCTCGGGCGCAGATTTGTCCTCGTGACCGACCATGCCCCTCTTCAATGGATGCAGCGGAACAAGGAGAAGAACACAAGGGTGACCAGATGGTTCTTATCCCTCCAACCTTTCCAGTTCCGTGTGCAACACAGAGCACAGAGCCATCATGGCAATGCCGATGGCTTGTCATGTGTGCACTGTCTGGCGTCCCAAGCTGCCCAACCCCTTGGCGTTGAGCAGGGGGGAGGGATATGTGACAGACCCAGACCAGTGGGGTACAGGAGTCTGGTAGAGGGCAAATATACTGGTCACTGGATGAGTAGTTTTCTGTTCCCTGAGTGACCAGAG
>NW_020701487.1:0-4685 GCF_002925995.2 Terrapene triunguis | reverse complement strand
GAGTAGAGGGCAGGCCCGGGTTCCCCCCAAACCTCCCAATTGACCTGAACTGTGGGTTCTTCCAGAGGGGAAGGTCTCTGGGCTGTTCCCCAACCCACATGGTGAATCTCTGAGGCAAGAAAAGCCGCCAATAAGCGCAGGACCCACCAAGATAGAGGAGGAACTTTGTCACACTGGTTTAGAAGTGGGATCTTGGGTGCACAGCGCGGTGGAAGAAGGAGTGTGATTTTAAACAAAAAACAAAAAAAAACAAAAAAAAAAAGTGAGAGGGTTTATTTTTTTCACCACAATGGATGACGTAGTACGGGCACTGATACAAGCTATGGCGGCCCAGCAGGAGGCTACCCGTGTCCAGGCAGCCGCCCAACAGGAGGCAGTGTGGCTGCAGCAAGAGACTAATCGCCTGCTGATGGACCAGGCTGCTCAAGACCGAGCTATGTTGCGAGAACTGGTAAACCAGGTAAAGTCCCTTACAGAGCTGAATCGCGGCCATGATGGGACGCGGCTCATATGGGCCAGCCATTGGCTGCAGAAAATGACACGGGAGGATGATGTAGAGGCATACCTTCTGGCCTTTGAGAGGACAGCCCTACAGGAGGCCTGGCCTCAAGATCAGTGGTCTGGCATCCTTGCCCCATTCCTGTGTGGGGAGGCCCAGAAGGCCTACCATGATCTGCCTGAAGAGGCTGCGGCAGACTAACCCGAGCTGAAAGCAGAGATCCTGGCCAGATCTGGGGTAACGACAGCAGTGCTGGCCCAGCAGTATCACGGTTGGAGGTACCAGGAAGACAAAAGCCTGCGGTCCCAATTGTATGACCTCATCCATCTCGCACGAAAGTGGTTGCAAACAGAGCCCCGAGTCCCGGAAGACATACTAGCGGTTCTGGTCATCGACCGATACATGACGGGACTACCACCAGACCTTCGTGCCTGGGTAAGCCAGAACGAACCCTCCACCTATGATGAGGTTGTCGCCCTGGTAGAGAGGCGAAGGACAGCGAGGGAGCTGACCCGACCAGTTAAGGAAGAGGCACCCCGGGTTAAACTAGCAGCACCAAGCCCTAAAGTTTGGGTGACTGGGCCACCAGGAGGGCCCAGGTGGAAAAAGAGAGAGGCTGAAGGCCCATTAGAGGCCACAAAGAGTCGGAGCACTGAGGGAGAAGAGGATCGTGATGTTAGACTGCCCAAACCAAGAGATCAGGGAACGCCTAGGGCTCCATACAAATGTTATGCCTGCGGGGAGTGGGGACACATAGCTGCACAGTGTCCCAATGCTGAGGAGCCTATGCAGTGTAACCTGGGGAACTGGGCAGATCCATGCTCCCTAATCCACCTTGTGGGGGTCTCACTAACCCCACATATGTATACCAGACCAGTGAAACTAAATGGGGTAGGGACCACGGCACTGGTTGATTCGGGGAGTGCTATCACGCTTATCTCAGGGAAGCTCGTGAAGCGTAGTCAGTTGCTGCAGGCTAACCGTACGGGGATAACATGTGTCCATGGGACAGTTAGTTACTACCCCACCATCCCAGTAAAAATCGAGATCCAAGGGAATACTACTGAGGTAGCAGCAGGTGTAGTCCCTAAACTCCCATACCCGGTGCTCATAGGGAGGGACTTCCCAGGGTTTGGAAACTTACTCCCAGTAGGGGGATTGGAGAAAGATGGGGACACTAAAATTGATGAGGCATCCACAGCAGACTGTCAACCCCCAATCTTCTCTGAAATATCCCCAGATTTGTTCTCCACTCCCAGACAGAGTAGAAAGACAAAAAGGGAAAGAAGGGCAGCTAAGGCCTTAGGAACCCAAATACTGACCCAAAGCCAGAGGGTCGCTCTTGTAGGTAGGCGGACCCGTGCAGCTGAAAAGGAGGCCACGCAGGAGGGAGAAGCACCTGAGTCTGACCCCCACCCTAATGCTTCTGAACCAGTAGAGGCAACAGAGACTGGGCCCCTAGATCTTGGGCAGATTAGCCCCGGGAGAGGAAATTTTGGACGGGACCAGGCAGAAGACCCAAGGTATGACAACATTAGGAAGGAGGTGACTGAAATAGATGGGGTCCCTGTGGAAGGAAAAACCCAGGGACCAGGACCCTCCTTCATAATGAAGGACCTCTGTACGCTGCTCCATATACATACCCTGAGAACTTCAGTCTACCATCCACAGACTGATGGATTGGTAGAAAGGTTTAACCGAACCCTCAAGGCTATGATAAGGAAGGTGGTAAGTCAGGATGGGAAGGATTGGGACACCCTACTACCCTACCTTATGTTCGCTATCCGGGAGGTACCACAGGCCTCAACTGAGTTTTCCCCCTTCGAGTTATTATACGGGCATCACCCCCGTGGCATACTAGATATCGCCAAAGAGATCTGGGAAGAGGAACCCAATGAGGGGAGAAATATAATAGAGCATGTAATGCAGATGCGAGACCGGATAGCCCGGGTTACCCCTATTGTACGGGAACATTTGGAGAAGGCACAGGAGGCCCAGCGAACCCATTACAATCGCCAGGCAAAAGCGCGACAGTTCCAACCAGGGGATCGGGTTATGGTGTTGGTACCCACGGCAGAAAGCAAGCTTCTGGCCCAATGGCAGGGGCCCTATGACGTGGTTGAACCCGTGGGGGAAATAACCTAGAAGGTACGGCAGCCAGGACGCAGAAAACAAGAACAGATTTATCACGTTAACCTTCTGAAACCCTGGCATGCACAAGAGGCATGCACAATGGTCCAAAAAGACCTAACCCAGGAAAACAAGCCTTCCAAACAGGTGAGAGTGTCTCCCGATTTAACAGCAGACCAGAAGAATGAGGTGTCTGACATGATCTTCCGGAACCAAGATGTGTTCTCGACAAAACCGGGTCGAACAACCGAGACATATCACCACATCGTCACGAACCCTGGGGCCAGAGTAACAATTAGGCCCTATCGGGTGCCAGCGGCAAAAAGGGAGGAAATAAAAGCAGAAGTAAAAAAAATGCTGGAGTTGGGGATCATCGAAGAATCCCACAGTCAGTGGTCCAGCCCAATCATGCTGGTGCCCAAACCTGATGGCACCACAAGATTTTGCAACGACTTCTGGCGACTAAACGAAGTATCCCAGTTCGACGCGTACCCCATACCTCGCATAGATGAGTTAGTGGACCGTCTGGGTAATGCCCGGTACTTGACTACCCTAGACTTGACAAAGGGGTACTGGCAGATTCCCCTTGCAGAAGACGCAAAGGAAAAGACTGCGTTCTCTACACCAGAGGGTCTTTTCCAATATACTGTCCTCCCTTTTGGACTACATGGGGCCCCAGCTACCTTCCAGCGCCTCATGGACAAGCTATTATGCCCGCATAACAGTTATGCTGCTGCCTACTTGGACGATGTGGTCATTCATACCCCAGACTGGGAAACCCACCTGGAGAAGGTGGAGGCAGTCCTCGATACCTTCAGGCGAGCTGGCCTTACAGCAAACCCTGCCAAGTGCGCTGTAGGGTTTACAGATGCCAAATATCTTGGCTACATTGTGGGAAAAGGTCTGGTAAAACCCCAAGTGAACATGTTAGAGGCCATCCAAAATTGGCCCCGACCAAGTCGCAAGAAACAAGTCCAGGCGTTCCTAGGTGTGGTGGGGTATTACCGACGATTTATCCCCCACTTTGCCACAAGGGCAAGCCCTCTGACAGACCTAGTGAAAGCCCGTGGACCTGATCTGGTGAGATGGTCTGACGCAGCAGAGGAAGCATTCACAGACCTACAGACTGCCCTCTGCAATAACCCCGTACTGATAGCCCCTGATTTCACCAAGGAGTTTATCCCCCAGATGGATGCATCGGAAGTAGGGTTGGGGGCCGTTCTATCACAGATGGTCGGGGAGGAGGAACACCCAATTCTATACTTCAGTCGGAAACTCCTTCCAAGGGAACAAAAATATGCAGTGGTGGAGAGAGAATGCCTCGCTGTAAAATGGGCCATGGAAACATTGCGCTACTACCTGCTCAGGCGCAGATTTGTCCTCGTGACCGACCATGCCCCTCTTCAATGGATGCAGCCTAACAAGGAGAAGAACACAAGGGTGACCAGATGGTTCTTATCCCTCCAACCTTTCTAGTTCCGTGTGCAACACAGAGCAGGGAGCCGTCATGGCAACGCTGATGGCTTGTCACGTGTGCACTGTCTGGCGTCCCAAGCTGCCCAACCCCTTGGCGTTGAGCAGGGGGGAGGGATATGTGACAGACCCAGATCAGTGGGGTACAGGAGTCTGGTAGAGGGCAAATATACTGGTCACTGGATGAGTAGTTTTCTGTTCCCTGAGTGACCAGAGCAGGGGCTGCACTAGAGTAATCAGGAACCTGCTAGAACCAGTTAAGGCAGGCAGGCTAATTAGGACACCTGGAGCCAATTAAGAAGAAACTGCTAGAATCAATTAAGGCAGGCTAATCAGGGCACCTGGGCTTTAAAAAGGAGCTCACTTCAGTTTGTGGTGGGAGTGTGAGGAGCTGGGAGCAAGAGGTGCAAGGAGCTGAGAGTGAGAGGGTGTGCTGCTGGAGGACTGAGGAGCACAAGCGTTATCAGACACCAGGAGGGAGGTCCTGTGGTGAGAATAAGGAAGGTGTTTGGAGGAGGCCATGGGGAAGTAGCCCAGAGAGTTGTAGCTGTCATGCAGCTGTTACAGGAGGCACTATAGACAG
>NW_020701486.1:0-4678 GCF_002925995.2 Terrapene triunguis | reverse complement strand
TTGAGGCTTTTAAGGCTTTCGGCTACCACAGACCAGGCGTTCTGTTTATTTTCCTCTGTCGTCGCCACAGCTGGTGACCCCGACGTGATAATCCCCTGCTCACCGGCTGGACATGCCGAGTGCACCCCCGTGGCCGTTTGCCGCCCCTGATTCGTGAGTATGGGGGGGGGACTTTCCAGTGCCCAGAAGGAGCACGCAAGAGAGTTACAAAAGATTATACGGCAACGATCATGTGTCGTTGTCCCGGTCGCTCATATTGAGGACCTTCTAAGGGAAATAGATCGCCAGTGCCCCTGGTATCCTGACTGCGGGTCGTTACGGCTTCTTGATTGGATACGGATTGGGACCATCTTGTATAGTGAACCCTGTGCCCCAGTTCAGCACCTGCTGCTCTGGCAGCGTTGCAAGGAGGCGCTGGAGGGGGTTTCCCTTTTGCCCCCAGGTGATGGGCTGCCCCCCTCCTACCCGCAGCTGACCCTCCCTGCGCCGCCGCCCACAGTGGCGCCCCCCTGCCCACCAGTCGGGCGGGGGGGGCGCTGTCACCGCGGCGGTGCAGCGAGCGCACGAGGCTGGTCTCTTGACCGGCGAGGAATCCAGCTGTGGGTTCGAGGCGTTTCCCGTCTCTTGGCGGGATAATGGAAATGGGGGGCAGATAGTGGACTGGGAGGCTCTCCCCTACTCGGTTCTGCGCGAGCTCCGGGGGATCTTGGAAGGTGTGTCAAACGGTTATCACTTGCTCCCCCAAGATTGGAAAGACATGTGTCGCATGGTGCTGTGTCCCGCGCAATACGTTGTGTGGGATAGCGAGTACCAGTGAGAGGCGCTTGCGGCGGCAGCACAAGGTGGGGGGGCCTATCTCGCTGAGCAGTTATATGGTGCGGGGCAGTTTTCGGGCATCCCCCAGCAGGCAGAGGGCACGCCCCGGGCAGCTTATCCCTGGTGGTCTAGTGGTTAGGATTCGGCGCTCTCACCGCCGCGCCCGTATCCGGCCTATTATTCTCCCCGTTCACCTTAATATGTGGGGCCGTGATTTATTAACACAGTTCATTGCCACCATCCATATTGACGATTAGGCGTACGGCCCTCCCCCTCCGTTGGCTCACTGACAAGCCCGTATGGGTTGCGCAGTGGCCGCTTCCTTTAGAAAAGCTGGAGGCCCTCCAGCACTTGGTTAATGACCAGCTGCAGGCAGGGCATTTGGAGGAGTCCACTAGCCCTTTTAATACCCCCGTGTTTGTAATTAAAAAGAAATCTGGCAAGTGGCGCCTCCTGCAGGACCTTCGCGCCATTAATAAAATTATACAGCCTATGGGTCCCCTGCAGTGTGGTACCCCCAATCCCAATCTTATCCCCTGTGATTACCGGTTATTTGTTATAGATTTATAAGATTGTTTTTTTTTACCATCCCCCTACACCCTGAGGACCGGGCGCGTTTTGCCTTTACCGTTCCGGTTTTATATTACTCCCAGCCCACTCCACGCTATCAGTGGAATGTGCTTCCTCAAGGCATGTTGAACAGCCCCACCTTGTGTCAGCACTTTGTTGCGCAGGCCTTACGGCCCTTTTGCACGGCACACCCAGATGCCTTAATTTACCACTATATGGATGATATCCTGGTGGCTCACCCCGTCCTCCCTGATGACTGGCTGGACGAACTGCGCCACCAGCTTGCGGCGTGTGGCCTGGTTATAGCACCGGACAAAGTCCAGCATCAGCCACCCTTTTTGTATTTTGGTTACCGTATGCTTTAGTCATATGCCCGCCCAGTTTGTCCCGAGCTGGTATTGCCCAACCCTCTTACGTTTGTACAGCTCCAACAGTTATTGGGGTCCCTCAATTGGATTCGTTCTTTTTGCCCTCTGACTACCTCCATGCTGTCCTCCTTTTTTTTGGCCTTTGGCAGGGCCGCCTCCCCGGAGATGTTATTCCCGTTTCCCAGGGACAGCGCCAAGCGGTCGCCCTCATTAACCAAATCCTGGCCCAAGTGTGGGTCGACCGCCAAGAAAGGGAACAGCCCCTTTTTGCCATTTTGCTTCCCACACTTTCACAACCGACAGCTGTCCTCGCCCAGGAGGGGGCGGCAGCGCGTCTTCGTCTAATTGAATGGATTTATTTGACCCACTCCCCTCCGCATACTATCCAAACACTCCCTCAACAGGCCGCCGAGCTGATTTTTAAAGTGCGAGAACGGTCCCGCACCCTCTTGGGTTGGGACCCCGTTGCCATTATTGTCCCCATCCCGGCTAAAGACTGGGAACGCGCTGCCTCTTGCAGTGCCACCCTCCAATTGTCTTTTGCTGACTATGTCGGGGAAATTAAATATCACATTCCCCCTGACCCCCGTCTTTCACTCCTACAATAATGTTACCTTCACCTCCGGCCGTCTTTGTCAACCGTCCCCATTGAGAATGCACTTACTCTCTTCACGGACGGCGGCCCAACGCGAGGTGCGGTCAGCTGGCAGGCGCAGGGCACTTGGCAAGTCCGCTTTACCCTGCCTCAGCGTTCCCCCCAGTGCGCAGAATTGGCCGCTGTCATCCTGGCCTGCCGATGCTTCCAGGATGACCCTTTTAATTTGATTACTGATAGTCTTTATGTTACTAATGTTTTTAAGTCTCTTCCAGGTTCCTATGTGTCGCCCTCCTGTGATGACAATCTGTTGGCCCTTTTTCTCACCCTGCAACAGCTCCTTTCCTCCCGCTCTAGCCCACTGTTTGTGGCACATATTCGCAGTCACACCACACTACCGGGCCTATTGACGGAGGGTAACGCGGTGGCCGACCAGGCGGTCAAATCGGTGGCCTCGATTTTTTCCTCCCCAATCGAAAGCCACACCTTCTTCCATCAGTCCGCCAAGGCCCTTGCCAAGCAGTTCACTCTCCCATTGCATCAGGCGCAGGCCATTGTTCGCCAGTGTGACCTTTGTGCTTCTTTATCCAATAGCCCGGAGTTGGGGGTCAACCCCCGTGGAACTTCGGCCAATCAGCTCTGGCAAATGGATGTTATACACTTTCCTCCTTTTGCCCCCTGGCAGTATCTTCACGTGTGTGTAGATACCTTTTCCCATTATGTGTGGGTCACCCCCCAGAAGGGTGAGGCCTCTTGTTATGTTATTAATTACATGATTCGCGCTATGGCAATCATGGGTCACCCGTCCCATCTTAAGACCGACAACGGCCCCGCCTACTGTAGCTCAGCCTTTGCCTCCTTTTGTACCACGTGGGATGTTGTCCACACGTTTGGTATCCCGTATAACCCCACAGGCCAGGCCATTGTGGAACGGGTCAACCGTGCGCTCAAGTAGGCCCTGGTCCGCCAAAAACAGAAAGGGGGGATTCCAGTAGGCCTTCCTCCCCGCCAGGAATGGCTGGCTGCAGTGCTCTTTACCCTGAATCATTTGAATTTGACTGACAATTACTCTGCGGCAGAACGTCATTTTCGCAGCCACCAGACTTTGCCCCGCCCCCTTGTCAAATATCGCAAGGCCCCGGATCCTCAGTGGCATGGCCCAGCGCCCCTTATAACGTGGGGATGGGGGCATGCTGCCGTTTCTCTTCCTACAGGTCCGTTGTGGGTCCCGGCGCGTAATGTCCGCCCGTGGCACGGCGATGGCCTGGCACCAGGGACTGTCGAACCCCATTCCGCAGTTCAACCTACATCTACAGGATCCCGAGCGTCCTCGCCAGCGCCCCCCGCGGGAGCCCCCACAGCGCATGACCTGAGGACAGGTTAAAGCCCTCTCATTGCAGGCCAAGCAGCTGCGAGTGCAGCAGCAGCTGGAATCTACCGCAGAAAACTACCTTGTGACATTGTTAGCTTGCCTTAATGCTAACTCACTCCTTATTTTGTGTGTATTGGGAGGTTTCCTGCTGGCCCCTGGTTGCCAAGGCGAACCCCAGATGGAGCAGTGGCTGCAGTTTAACATCTGGGTTTGCCTGGCACAAGTATTAAATCAATCTGATTTCTGCCTGGCCATTGCCCCGGACATGCAAGGTCTGTTAAGTACCTGCCTTGTTCCTGTCTGCAAACCACCCAGCAACATCTGGGGTGTGAGACAGTAAAAGAAATGTGTTGTTTTAAGGTTACTGATAATAGTAATTGCATGCAATAGCAAATTGATATGCTGAAATGTTACGCTTAAGCCATCTGCCAGGACGTTTTTCCCCCTTGGTGGGATTATATCTAGTCATAGCCACCCTTAGAGTGGATAAAAACCCTCTTATAGTATGGGGTTTTAGTTCTAGTCCTTGGTGTTTTATTTTGCTGCTTTGTTCAGTGTATACCCAATCTAGTGGCATTGTGCATGCTACCCTGCGAGGGTGCTCCGTCTAAACACCGCATTTAAAATAAAATAGGGGGGGATGTAGAGACGCATAGCTCCCAAATTGCCAGCCCACGGTTACGGCACACTGTTTCCATGGCTACAAGGCAGGAGTGGCCTTCATCCCAGCGTCTGTGATTAGGAAACTTATTTGGCTGACTTGATTGTCTCCCTCGCAGCTGGTTTTCACATGCACAGGATATGGGTTTATTATCTTATGTTGTTCTACACTGTACACTCCTCCTATGCGCAAGAATGGGACCACTTAGAAGTGTTGTAAGCAGAGTAAGGAAAGAAATAAAAACCCCAGGAAAAGTTTTCCTGGGAGGCTTTTGGCTTGAGGCTTTTAAGGCTTTC
>NW_020701485.1:0-3017 GCF_002925995.2 Terrapene triunguis | reverse complement strand
CCAACAAAGAAAATAACAGAACACCACTAGCTGTCACCTTCAGCCCCCAACTAAAACCTCTCCAGCGCATCATCAGAGATCTACAACCTATCCTGAAAGATGATCCTTTACTCTCACAGATCTTGGGAGACAGACCTGTCCTCGCTTACAGACAACCCCCCAACCTAAAGCAAATACTCACCAGCAACCACACATCACTGAACAAAAACACTGACCCAGGAACCTATCCTTGTAACCAAGCCCGATGCCAACTCTGTCCACATATCTATTCAAGTGACATCATCATAGAACCTAATCACATCAGCCATACCATCAGG
This sequence comes from Terrapene triunguis, assembly GCF_002925995.2. Lineage (NCBI taxonomy): Eukaryota > Metazoa > Chordata > Testudines > Emydidae > Terrapene > Terrapene triunguis. The sequence continues at coordinate 2,700 of NW_020701485.1, read as the reverse complement.
GGCTCGTTCACCTGCACATCTACCAATGTGATATATGCCATCATGTGCCAGCAATGCCCCTCTGCCATGTACATTGGCCAAACCGGACAGTCTCTACGCAAAAGAATTAATGGACACAAATCTGACATCAGGAATCATAATACTCAAAAACCAGTGGGAGAACACTTTAACCTGTCTGGCCATTCTATGACAGACCTGCGGGTGGCTATCTTAAAACAGAAAAACTTCAAAAACAGACTCCAACGAGAGACTGCTGAGCTGGAATTGATATGCAAACTAGACACAATCAACTCAGGGCTAAATAGGGATTGGGAATGGCTGAGCCATTACAAACATTGAATCTATCTCCCCTTGTAAGTATTCTCACACTTGCTTCTTATCAAACTGTCTGTACTTGGCTACCTTGATTATCACTTCAAAAGTTTTTTTTCTCTTACTTAATTGGCCTCTCAGAGTTGGTAAGACAACTCCCACCTGTTCATGCTCTCTGTATGTGTGTGTATATATATCTCCTCGATATGTTTCACTCAATATGCATCCGAAGAAGTGGGTTGTAGCCCACGAAAGCTTATGCTCTAATAAATTTGTTAGTCTCTAAAGTGCCACAAGTACTCCTGTTCTTCTTGGATACAGACTAACACGGCTGCTACTCTGAAACCTGTCATTATGCAAGGCACTGCATTTAGCCGTATGGAGTGGAAATCCATCAACTTCATGAAAAAACTCGTACAGATACAGACAGACATCATCTTCCTTTCCAAATGCAAGCAGATGGACATCATACCAAAAGGAGTAAAGGTAAAAAATCCATTACAATCTACATATCACACAGACTATGCTGAGAGACTGTGTCAGACACTGTCAAAGAAACTGCGAAACCACCTGATCAGCATCCTATACAACAAACAGGGAAAGATTAAGAATGAGCTCTCAAAACTGGATACTCTCATAAGAAACCAACCTTCCACACAAACTTCCTCATGGATAGACTTTACAAAAACTAGACAAGCCATTTACAAGACAAACTTTGCCTCTCTACAAAGGAAAAAGGACACTAAACTATCTAAACGGCTACATGCCACAAGGAGCCACAACAGTAGTTCCCTTAACCCACCCAGCAATATTGTTAACCTTTCCAGCTATACTCTAAGCCCAGCAGAAGAGTCTGTCCTATCTCGGGGCCTCTCCTTTTGTCCCTCCAGACCCACGAACATGATACAGTTCTGTGGTGACCTAGAATCCTACTTTCGACGTCTCCGACTCAAAGAATATTTCCAACATACCTCTGAACAGCATACTAACCCACAGAATCCCCCCTACCAGCACTACAAAAAAAAGGATTCTGCGTGGACTCCTCCGGACGGTCGTAACAACAGACTGGATTTCTACATAGATTGCTTCCGTCAACGTGCAAAGGCTGAAATTGTGGATAAGCAACATCACTTGCCCCATAACCTCAGCCATGCTGAACACAACGCCATCTACAGCCTCAGAAACAACCCTGACATCATTATCAAAAAGGCTGACAAAGGAGGTGCTGTCGTCATCATGAATAAATTGGAATATGACCAAGAGGCTGCTAGACAGCTCTCTAACACCACATTCTACCAGCCATTATCCTCTGATCCCACTGAGGATTACCTAAAGAAACTACACCATCTGCTAAAAAAACTCCCTGACAAAGCACAGGAACAAATCTGTACAGATACATGCCTAGAACCCCGACCAGGGACATTCTATTTGCTACCCAAGATCCATAAACCTGGAAATCCTGGACGTCCCATCATCTCAGGCATTGGCACCCTAACATCAGGCTTGTCTGGTTATGTGGACTCTCTCCTCAGACCCTACGCTACCAGCACTCCCAGCTATCTTCGAGATACTACTGACTTCCTGAGGAAACTACAATCCATCGGTGATCTTCCAGAAAACACCATCCTGGCCACTATGGACGTAGAAGCCCTCTACACCAATATTCCACACAAAGATGGACTACAAGCTATCAGGAACAGTATCCCCGATAATGTCACAGCTAACCTGGTGGCTGAACTCTGTGACTTTGTCTTCACCCACAACTATTTCACATTTGGGGACAATATATACCTTCAAGTCAGCGGCACTGCTATGGGTACCCGCATGGCCCCACAGTATGCCAACATTTTTATGGCTGACTTAGAACAACGCTTCCTTAGCTCTCGTCCCCTAACGCCCCTACTCTACTTGCGCTACATTGATGACATCTTCATCATCTGGACCCATGGAAAAGAAGCCCTTGAGGAATTCCACCATGATTTCAATAATTTCCATCCTACCATCAACCTCAGCCTAGATCAATCCACACAAGCGGTCCATTTCCTGGACACTACTGTGCTAATAAGCGATGGTCACATAAATACCACCCTATACCGGAAACCTACTGACCGCTACACTTACCTACATGCCTCCAGCTTCCATCCAGGACACACCACACGATCCATTGTCTACAGCCAAGCTCTAAGATATAACCGCATTTGCTCCAATCCCTCAGATAGAGACAAGCACCTACAAGATCTCTATCAAGCATTCTTAAAACTACAATACCCACCTGCTGAAGTGAAAAAACAGATTGACAGAGCCAGACGAGTACCCAGAAGTCACCTCCTACAAGACAGGGCCAACAAAGAAAATAACAGAACACCACTAGCTGTCACCTTCAGCCCC
>NW_020701484.1:0-5928 GCF_002925995.2 Terrapene triunguis | reverse complement strand
TGTCAAGGCTGGATCCCCACTTTGAACTTTAGGGTTCAAATGTAGGGGCCTGCATAAAAACTTCTAAGCTTATCTACCAGCTTAGCTTTGGTCCGCTGCCACCATCACAAGAATTCCCTCCCTGGGAAGCCTTGAGAAACCTTTCACCAATTCCCTGGTGAACACAGATCCAAACCCCCTTGGATCTTAAAACAAGGAGAAGTTAACCATCCCCCCTCCTTCCTTCCACTCTCCTTTCACCAACTCCTGGTGAATACAGATCCAAACCCCCTTGGATCTTAAAACAAGGAGAAATCAATCTGGTTCTTAAAAAAGAAGGCTTTTAATTAAAGAAAAAGGTAAAAATCATCTCTGTAAAATCAGTATGGAGAATACTTTACAGGGTAATCAAACTTAAAGAGCTCAGAGGACCCCCCTCTGTCTTAGGTTCAAAGTACAGCAAACAAAGATACACACTCTGGTAAAAAGGTACATTTACAAGTTGAGAAAACAAAGTAAATCTAAGACGCCTTGCTGTCTTTTTACTTACTAGTTTGAAATAGGAGAGACTTGTTTAGAAAGATGGGGAGAACCTGGATTGATGTCTGGTCCCTCTCAGTCCCAAGAGCGAACCACTCGTTAAAACAAAGAGCACACACAAAAGCCTTTCCCCCCCCCCAAGATTTGAAAGTATCTTGTCTCCTTATTGGTCCTTGGGTCAGGTGTCAGCCAGGTTACCCGAGCTTCTTAACCCTTTACAGGTAAAAGGATTTGGAGTCTCTGTACACAGAGAGCTGTTACCCTTCCCTTTATAGTTATGACACGCCCCCCAAATCACAGATAGTGTTGGACGTTCGGTTCCACACTGGCTGTGATTTCTTCCTGGAGTTCTAGGAGAAAACAGAGTTAATAAGACACATGTACCTTTAGACATACTACTGATTATATAAAAACTAACAATATGTTTCATTCCAAGAACAATTGTTAACCAGTTAACTCTGGGAAACTTTCCCGGGAGAGTGCATCAGCCACTTTGTTAGAAGCTCCCGAAATGTGTTGTATTTCAAAATCAAAATCTTGGAGAGCTAAACTCCACCGAAGAAGTTTTTTGTTATTTCCCTTGGCGGTATGAAGCCACTGTAGCGCAGCATGGTCTGTTTGTAGTTGGAAACGCCGTCCCCAAACATATGGGCGTAGCTTTTCCAGCGCGTACACAATGGCGTAGCATTCCTTTTCGCTGATTGACCAGTGACTTTCCCTCTCAGACAGTTTTTTGCTGAGAAACACGACAGGATGGAATTCTTGATCCGGTCCTTCCTGCATTAAAACTGCTCCCACGCCTCTCTCGGAAGCATCTGTGGTTACTAGGAACGGTTTGTCAAAGTCTGGGGCCCTTAGCACAGGGTCAGACATGAGTGTTGCCTTAAGCTGGTTAAAGGCCTTTTGACACTTATCAGTCCACTGAACTGCATTTGGCTGTTTCTTTCTGGTTAGGTCTGTCAGCGGGGCGGCGATTTGGCTGTAGTGTGGTACAAATCGCCTATAATATCCGGCCAAGCCTAAGAAGGATTGGACCTGTTTCTTTGACTTTGGAACCGGCCACTTTTGGATAGCATCCACTTTGGCCTGTAGGGGATTTATAGTTCCTTGACCCACCTGGTGCCCCAGGTACGTCACTCTGTTTTGGCCTATTTGACACTTTTTAGCCTTAACAGTTAGTCCTGCCTGTCGGATGCGCTCGAAGACTTTTTCCAGGTGCTCCAGGTGTTCTGTCCATGAATCAGAAAAAATGGCCACATCATCGAGGTAGGCAACTGCAGATTCTCCCAATCCCGCTAAGAGACCATCTACAAGTCTTTGGAAGGTGGCGGGTGCATTTCGCAACCCGAAAGGGAGTACATTGAATTCGTACACCCCTGCCTGGGTGACGAAGGCTGACCTTTCCTTAGCGGGTTCATCTAGTGGTACTTGCCAGTACCCTTTGGTTAAGTCTAAAGTAGAGATGAATTGGGCATGTCCCAATTTCTCCAATAGCTCATCTGTGCGTGGCATTGGATAGTTGTCAGGACGAGTTACAGCATTTAGCTTACGGTAGTCCACGCCAAAGCGTATTTCCCCATCTGGTTTGGGAACTAGAACCACTGGAGATGCCCATGCACTGTTAGAGGGGCGGATTATACCCATCTGTAGCATGTCCTGGATCTCCCTTTGTATAGCCGCTTGGGCATGAGGTGACTCCCGGTAGGGTGGGGTTCTAATTGGGTGAGCATTACCTGTGTCAATGGAGTGGTATGCCCGTTCGGTCCGTCCTGGAGTGGCTGAGAAAATCGGTGCAAAGCTTGTGCACAGCTCCTTGATCTGCTGTCGCTGCAGACGTCCCAGGGTCGTGGAGAGGTTCACCTCTTCCACGCCACCATTCCTTGTTCCTTCGTAGTAGACACCTGCAGGCCACTCCGCGTCATCTGTTTCCTGGGCTGTAAACTGGCAAACGTTTAATCCTCTGGAATAAAAGGGCTTAAGAGAATTAACATGGTATACCTTAGGCTTTAGGTTGGAGGTGGGGGAGGCTATGAGATAGTTAACAGCTCCTAGGCGCTCCTGGACCGTGAATGGTCCTTCCCACGACGCTTCCATTTTATGGGCCTGGAGCGCCTTTAAGACCATGACTTGGTCTCCTACTTTGAAGGACCGTTCTCTGGAATGTTTATCATACCAGGCCTTTTGCTCTTCCTGAGCATCCTTTAGGTTTTCTTTAGCAAGGGCTAAAGAGTGTCGGAGGGTGTTTTGTAGGTTGCTTACAAAGTCTAGAATGTTAGTTCCTGGAGAAGGCGTAAACCCCTCCCATTGCTGCTTCACCAACTGTAATGGCCCCTTAACCTCGCGGCCATACACAAGTTCAAATGGTGAAAACCCTAAACTGGGATGTGGTACAGCCCTGTAGGCAAAAAGCAACTGCTGCAACACTAGGTCCCAATCATTGGAGTGTTCATTTACGAATTTACGTATCATGGCCCCCAAAGTTCCATTAAACCTCTCCACCAGACCATTGGTTTGATGGTGATGAGGGGTGGCAACCAAGTGATTCACCCCATGAGCTTCCCACAGGGTTTTCATGTTCCCTGCCAGGAAATTAGTTCCCGAATCTGTAAGGATGTCGGAGGGCCAACCTACCCTGGCAAAAATGTCTGCTAATGCCTGGCACACACTTTTAGTCTTGGTGTTGCTTAAGGGTACAGCTTCCGGCCATCGGGTAGCAAAATCCATGAAAGTCAGTACGTACTGCTTTCCTCTGGGTGTCTTCTTTGGGAAAGGACCCAGAATATCCACAGCTACTCGCTGAAATGGGACCTCAATTATGGGTAGTGGCTGGAGAGGGGCTTTAACCTGGTCTTGGGGCTTTCCCACTCGTTGGCACACCTCACAAGACCGGACATAATTAGCAACATCCTTGCCCATTCCCTCCCAGTGGAAGGACTTCCCCAACCGGTCTTTGGTTCTGTTCACCCCAGAATGGCCACTGGGATGATCATGGGCTAAGCTCAAGAGCTTTACCCGATACTTAGTGGGAACCACCAACTGTCTTTGAGGATGCCAGTCTTCCTGGTGCCCACCAGAAAGAGTTTCCTTGTATAAAAGTCCTTGTTCTACAACAAACCGGGATCGGTTAGAAGAGCTGAGAGGCGGTGGGGTGCTCCGTGCCGCCGCCCAAGCTTTCTGAAGGCTGTCATCTACTTCCTGCTCGGCCTGGAACTGTTCCCTTGATGCTGGAGACATCAGTTCCTCCTTGGACTGTGGACTGGGGCTTGGTCCCTCTGGAAGCGATGCAGGTGCTGGGGCTGTTTCCACTGACCGTGAACCGCTGTCCGCTGGTGCACTATGTGGTATCTCAGGCTCTGGCTGAGCCTCTTGGGGAGGGTTATCTGCTGCTTCCGCCAGTTCAGGCTCGCTGGTGCCCTCTGGCATTGGAGTTGTAGACGGGTTTGCAAGCGCTGGACTCCGTGCCGGCAATGGTTCTGGTGCTGGTTGCGTTGCCAGTTCCGGTTCCGGGACTGGCTTTGGCTGGGTCTCTGGGCTTGGATCCACTACGGCTGTTGCAGTCGTTGGCAGGGGATCCGGCTCAGGAACAGGGATGGGGGTGAAAGCTTGCTTAGCCTGGCTGCGGGTGACTATTCCCACCCTCTTGGCTAGCTTCACATGGTTGGCCAAGTCTTCCCCCAGCAGCATGGGGATGGGATAATTGTCATAGACTGCAAAAGTCCACATTCCTGCCCAGCCCTTGTACTGGACATGCAACTGGGCTGTAGGCAAGGTTACAGACTGTGACACGAAGGGTTGAATTGTCACTGTAGCCTCCGGGTTGATGAGTTTGGGGTCCACTAGGGATTGGTGGATAGTTGACACTTGTGCCCCAGTGTCCCTCCAAGCGATAACCTTCTTTCCGCCCACTCTCAAGGTTTCCCTTCGCTCCGAGGGTATGAGAGAGGCATCTGGGTCTGGGGATCTTTGGTGTGACTGGGGTGTAATGAACTGTAATCGGTTGGGGTTCTTGGGGCAGTGAGCCTTTATATGCCCCAGTTCATTACATTTAAAACATCGCCCTGCTAAGGTATCACCGGGGCGATGTTGGTTGATGGAGACTGGTGTGGTGGGGTGAGAAGGCGTCTGGGGTTTCCCTTGGGATGTGGGTGGGGCCTTGGGTTGTCCCCGGTGGTAAGGTTTTGTTTCGGCTTGCCCCTTCTGATATTCGCTCCAACAGCTACTAGCTTTTTTCTTTTCTGTCACCTCCACCCATTTGGCTCCAATCTCCCCCGCCTCGGTTACAGTTTTGGGCTTCCCATCTAGGATGTACCTTTCTATTTCCTCAGGAACACCCTCTAAAAACTGCTCCATTTGCAATAGGAAGGGCAACTCTTCCGTAGATTTAACATTTGCTCCTGATATCCAGGCATCCCAATTTTTCCCAATGTGGTAGGCATGTCGGGTAAATGACACATCGGGTTTCCACCTTAGGGCTCTGAACCGCCGACGGGCATGCTCAGGTGTTAGCCCCATTCTGATTCTGGCCTTGTTTTTAAAAAGTTCATAACTGTTCATGTGTTCCTTAGGCATTTCAGCCGCCACCTCTGCTAAGGGTCCACTGAGCTGCGGCCTCAGCTCTACCATGTACTGGGGTGGAGGGATGTTGTATCCAAGGCAGGCCCTTTCAAAATTTTCTAAGAAGGCCTCAGTATCATCGCCTGCCTTGTAGGTAGGGAATTTCCTGGGATGGGAAGTGGTACCTGGAGAGGAGTTGTTAGGATGGTCTGATGCACCCTGCCTAGTCCTTGCTGCTTCCAGTTCCATCTCTTTTTCTTTCAGCTCCATCTCTCTCTTGTGGGCTGCCTCTTTGGCTTTCTCTTCTCTGTCTCTCAGCTCTATCTCTCTCTTGTGGGCCGCCTCTTTGGCTTTCTCTTCTCTGTCTCTCAGCTCTATCTCTTTTTCTTTCAGCTCCATAGCTCTCTTGTGGGCCTCCTCTTTAGCTTTTTCTTCTTTGGTAGTCATTTTCCTGGTTTTCTTGTGCTGGGTCACACCCCTCTGCAGTTGACTGAAATTGGGATGTACTTAGCTCTGGCTGCTGCTGAGTTAACAGAGACTTTCTAACAAGCTACTCCCGAGGATGTAAAAAGAAAAAAAAACAATTCAACTTGTAAATTATCTTTACCAGTCAGTCAAAGTTTGCTCCCTTTGAACCCTTCTCTTAACAAAGGACCTCGTTAAAAAAAACTTAACACCTCTGCCTTCAGGCAAGGAGAGATAAGATATGCATCTACCTTCAGCTCTGCTCTCCAAGCAGCTAGAAGGAGAGAAAAAAAAATCTCTTACTGGCTTTTGGGTTAAAACGATCTCCACCGCTATGCCACCATGTCAAGGCTGGATCCCCACTTTGAACTTTAGGGTTCAAATGTAGGG
>NW_020701483.1:0-6450 GCF_002925995.2 Terrapene triunguis | reverse complement strand
TTCAATCTCCCTGGTCATTCTATTACAGATTTAAAAGTCACTATCATTGAACAAAAAAACTTCAGAAACAGACTTCAAAGAGAAACAGCAGAACTAAAATTCATTTGCAAATTTAACACCATTAATCTGGGCTTGAATAGGGACTGGGATTGGCTGGCTCATTACAGAAGCAGCTTTTCCTCTCCTGGATTTGACACCTCCTCATCTATTATTGGGAGTGGACTACATCCACCCTGATTGAATTGGCCCTGTCAGCACTGGTTCTCCACTTGCGAAGTAACTCCCTGCTCTCCATGTGTCAGTATATAATGCCTGCATCTGTAACTTTCACTCTATGCATCCGAAGAAGTGAGGTTTTTACCCACGAAAGCTTATGCCCAAATAAATCTGTTAGTCTTTAAGGTGCCACCAGACTCCTTGTTGTTTTTGTAGATACAGACTAACACGGCTACCCCCTGATACTGTACTCTTGAAGAGAATGAAAATAGATTCAGCTTCTTTCTCAAATCTCAGAAAAGGCTTTTTCCTTTCCTTACACAGGTTTGTGACAAACTTGAAAGGGAAGAGTCTTGAATAAGTAAAAGGGGGACAGAACTTTTGGAAAAATAAGAGTAAGCGTGAAGGACCAACTTATTACTACGCAAGACCAAACATGGAGGACAGTGGAAAGCTCTCCCATTCTCTTGACTGAGGTGACCATTACCCAGGAAACTATTTTCAGAGACTTGCATGGTGACAGGTCTCAAGTTTTTTCATGAAGTTGATGGATTTCCACTTCATACAGCTAAATGCATTGCCTTGCATGGTGACAGACTCCAATGAGAAACTGCAGAATTGGAATTAATTTGCAAACTTGACACCATTAAATTAGGCTTGAATAAAGACTAGGAGTGGAAAGGTCATTACACAAAGTAAAACCTGGTTTCAGAGTAGCAGCCGTGTTAGTCTGTATCCGCAAAAAGAACAGGAGTACTTGTGGCACCTTAGAGACTAACAAATTTATTAGAGCATAAGCTTTCGTGGGCTACAACCCACTTCTTCGGATGCATATTGAGTGAAACATATCGAGGAGATATATATACACACATACAGAGAGCATGAACAGGTGGGAGTTGTCTTACCAACTCTGAGAGGCCAATTAAGTAAAGTAAAACCTATTTCCCCATGCTAATTTTCCCCCCTACTGTTACTCACACCTTCTTGTCAACTGTTGGAAATGGGCCATCCTGATTATCACTACAAAGGTTTTTTTTTTTTCTCCTGCTGATAATATCCCACCTTAACTGATTACTCTCATTATAGTTAGTATGGCAACACCCATTTTTTCATGTCCTCTGGGTATAGATATCTTCCTACTGTATTTTCTACGGCATGCATCCGATGAAGTGGGTTTTAGCCCACAAAAGCTTATGCTCAAATAAATGTGTTAGTCTGTAAGGTGCCACAAGTACTCCTCGTTCTTTTTATTTTCAGAGGGAGAACTGCAGACCCTCAAAGAAAGATTTATATAATCTGAGGAGGTCCAGGTTCATACTCCTCAGACTTCACAGGGGAACTAACTGGAGGGTGGAGAAAGGGATAAGGATCCCGACATAAGATTACTCTAAAAATCATACTCCTGACAGAGAACCAGAATCTCATAGAAATGCTTGTTCATATAAGACTTTCAGCTTGCTTGTCATATCAAAGAAGTTTGAAAAAGCCTGAATAAATGTATTATCAGGCTTATCCGACTAAACCTTTGACCAAATTTGTACGTCCCACAAGTTGCAAGGACATAAATGGAAAAATGAAGAGAGTGGCTGTGAAAGCCACTCTCATACATTCTAGAATTATTCTAGCTCATATTGAGTTAATTATAGCTGCATGAATTTGGGAAACAGCTAGTTTTCTTGGCATATACTGCAACCATCCTAAGAAAACAACCCAATGCCACAAGGTACTATAATTTAAAGTATTTTCTGCACAATAAAAGTATGCTAATAAAATGTAGGTGTATGAAAGTTATTAGCTCATTGAATTTATTTAAATAAATTATATCTGTGTGTAACTCTAGCAAGTCCTGAAAAACTGTATTACCAATGTTTGGATGAGTTTCTTTTGTCAGCTTAGTTTCAGTGATTTTGTTTCAGATCAAGAATTTCATATCATAAAACCTTTTTATTTATCTTGATAGAGAAGAATAGGTGTGAAATGAAATATAATCAATTTAAACAGCTAAACCAGCTCAAAATGGATTGAGTCACTCCTTGGAGGGTCGGATAGTTGGTTCTTCTCTGTAGCAAAATAACTATTATTTTGAAAAGTTGATCATTTTCTTCATATTCTATTTTAAACAGTTAGTCTCAGCTATATTAGTTTAGATACTACATAGGTTATACTTTTTCATGTTAATAAAAACTCTATTTTGTTGGATAGGTTCTGCATGAAAGAATACAGTTTCATTGTATTACTTCTTTTGTGCTACAAGCATGAAAAACAGATAGCTTATCAACCAAACTCACTTATTTTGCATCCTTGCTCATCTGAACCATCTCCGCAGTCATCAAACCGATCACACTGCAGCTCCATGGGTATACATTTCTTATCACTACAAGTAAACTCATCCTTTTTACAAGGTTTTGCTTTATATGGGATCTTATCTACATAATCACAAATGAAAAATCACAAGAAGATTAGCAATTCATATTGTTTAGACTACTTGCACATAAAAATGGAAATGACCATGAAGCATTAAAGAGTTGCAAAGATGTCAAGCCTAATTGTCTTGAGAGTTAAATTATGACCCACAAACTTTCAATTAAGCTTTTCATAAGTACAATTTAATCTTTGTAATAAATTTGCCTTTAATTGTTTTTTTAATCAAATGCCTTAAAAGGTAAATTCACCTACCACAGTGATCTTCATCTGAGTTATCACCACAGTCATCAATCTCATTGCAAATCTGTTCAGGTCGCAGACAAACCCTGTTGTTTCTACATCTGTAGGGTCTTGTAGGTGGGCATGGAAATTTGACTGTATAAAGAAAACATCAGATAGCAGCCATTAATATAGAATAATAACAATTTTTTTAGTTATGCACAGGCATCCTTCAGTTGCTCATAAAGCTTACTGTCTTTGTGTTGTGCCTCCTTCCAGTGTGGCAAATGAGCACTGGATGTGTAAGTATTGCATGATTTTATGCCCTCCTGATGTGATGAGCTGGCATTTAAGCAGTTGTTACTTTATGAACATTTTATTATTTTACAGCCTTAAAAATTATCTCATCTGCCCTCCCAAAAATTCTAATTTCAGCCTTGTAAAATAATAAAATGTTCATAAAGTAACAACTGCTTAAATGCCAGCTCATCACATCAGGAGGGCATAAAATCATGCAATACTTACACATCCAGTGCTCATTTGCCACACTGGAAGGAGGCACAACACAAAGACAGTAAGCTTTATGAGCAACTGAAGGATGCCTGTGCATAACTAAAAAAATTGTTATTATTCTATATTAATGGCTGCTATCTGATGTTTTCTTTATACAGTCAAATTTCCATGCCCACCTACAAGACCCTACAGATGTAGAAACAACAGGGTTTGTCTGCGACCTGAACAGATTTGCAATGAGATTGATGACTGTGGTGATAACTCAGATGAAGATCACTGTGGTAGGTGAATTTACCTTTTAAGGCATTTGATTAAAAAAACAATTAAAGGCAAATTTATTACAAAGATTAAATTGTACTTATGAAAAGCTTAATTGAAAGTTTGTGGGTCATAATTTAACTCTCAAGACAATTAGGCTTGACATCTTTGCAACTCTTTAATGCTTCATGGTCATTTCCATTTTTATGTGCAAGTAGTCTAAACAATATGAATTGCTAATCTTCTTGTGATTTTTCATTTGTGATTATGTAGATAAGATCCCATATAAAGCAAAACCTTGTAAAAAGGATGAGTTTACTTGTAGTGATAAGAAATGTATACCCATGGAGCTGCAGTGTGATCGGTTTGATGACTGCGGAGATGGTTCAGATGAGCAAGGATGCAAAATAAGTGAGTTTGGTTGATAAGCTATCTGTTTTTCATGCTTGTAGCACAAAAGAAGTAATACAATGAAACTGTATTCTTTCATGCAGAACCTATCCAACAAAATAGAGTTTTTATTAACATGAAAAAGTATAACCTACGTAGTATCTAAACTAATATAGCTGAGACTAACTGTTTAAAATAGAATATGAAGAAAATGATCAACTTTTCAAAATAATAGTTATTTTGCTACAGAGAAGAACCAACTATCCGACCCTCCAAGGAGTGACTCAATCCATTTTGAGCTGGTTTAGCTGTTTAAATTGATTATATTTCATTTCACACCTATTCTTCTCTATCAAGATAAATAAAAAGGTTTTATGATATGAAATTCTTGATCTGAAACAAAATCACTGAAACTAAGCTGACAAAAGAAACTCATCCAAACATTGGTAATACAGTTTTTCAGGACTTGCTAGAGTTACACACAGATATAATTTATTTAAATAAATTCAATGAGCTAATAACTTTCATACACCTACATTTTATTAGCATACTTTTATTGTGCAGAAAATACATTAAATTATAGTACCTTGTGGCACTGGGTTGTTTTCTTAGGATGGTTGCAGTATATGCTAAGAAAACTAGCTGTTTCCCAAATTCATGCAGCTATAATTAACTCAATATGAGCTAGAATAATTCTAGAATGTATGAGAGTGGCTTTCACAGCCACTCTCTTCATTTTTCCATTTATGTCCTTGCAACTTGTGGGACGTACAAATTTGGTCAAAGGTTTAGTCGGATAAGCCTGATAATACATTTATTCAGGCTTTTTCAAACTTCTTTGATATGACAAGCAAGCTGAAAGTCTTATATGAACAAGCATTTCTATGAGATTCTGGTTCTCTGTCAGGAGTATGATTTTTAGAGTAATCTTATGTCGGGATCCTTATCCCTTTCTCCACCCTCCAGTTAGTTCCCCTGTGAAGTGTGAGGAGTATGAACCTGGACCTCCTCAGATTATATAAATCTTTCTTTGAGGGTCTGCAGTTCTCCCTCTGAAAATAAAAAGAACGAGGAGTACTTGTGGCACCTTACAGACTAACACATTTATTTGAGCATAAGCTTTTGTGGGCTAAAACCCACTTCATCGGATGCATGCCGTAGAAAATACAGTAGGAAGATATCTATACCCAGAGGACATGAAAAAATGGGTGTTGCCATACTAACTATAATGAGAGTAATCAGTTAAGGTGGGATATTATCAGCAGGAGAAAAAAAAAAAACCTTTGTAGTGATAATCAGGATGGCCCATTTCCAACAGTTGACAAGAAGGTGTGAGTAACAGTAGGGGGGAAAATTAGCATGGGGAAATAGGTTTTACTTTACTTAATTGGCCTCTCAGAGTTGGTAAGACAACTCCCACCTGTTCATGCTCTCTGTATGTGTGTATATATATCTCCTCGATATGTTTCACTCAATATGCATCCGAAGAAGTGGGTTGTAGCCCACGAAAGCTTATGCTCTAATAAATTTGTTAGTCTCTAAGGTGCCACAAGTACTCCTGTTCTTTTTGCGGATACAGACTAACACGGCTGCTACTCTGAAACCAGGTTTTACTTTGTGTAATGACCTTTCCACTCCTAGTCTTTATTCAAGCCTAATTTAATGGTGTCAAGTTTGCAAATTAATTCCAATTCTGCAGTTTCTCATTGGAGTCTGTCACCATGCAAGGCAATGCATTTAGCTGTATGAAGTGGAAATCCATCAACTTCATGAAAAAACTTGAGACCTGTCACCATGCAAGTCTCTGAAAATAGTTTCCTGGGTAATGGTCACCTCAGTCAAGAGAATGGGAGAGCTTTCCACTGTCCTCCATGTTTGGTCTTGCGTAGTAATAAGTTGGTCCTTCACGCTTACTCTTATTTTTCCAAAAGTTCTGTCCCCCTTTTACTTATTCAAGACTCTTCCCTTTCAAGTTTGTCACAAACCTGTGTAAGGAAAGGAAAAAGCCTTTTCTGAGATTTGAGAAAGAAGCTGAATCTATTTTCATTCTCTTCAAGAGTACAGTATCAGAGGGTAGCCGTGTTAGTCTGTATCTACAAAAACAACAAGGAGTCTGGTGGCACCTTAAAGACTAACAGATTTATTTGGGCATAAGCTTTCGTGGGTAAAAACCTCACTTCTTCGGACACATAGAGTGAAAGTTACAGATGCAGGCATTATATACTGACACATGGAGAGCAGGGAGTTACTTCGCAAGTGGAGAACCAGTGCTGACAGGGCCAATTCAATCAGGGTGGATGTAGTCCACTCCCAATAATAGATGAGGAGGTGTCAAATCCAGGAGAGGAAAAGCTGCTTCTGTAATGAGCCAGCCAATCCCAGTCCCTATTCAAGCCCAGATTAATGGTGTTAAATTTGCAAATGAATTTT
>NW_020701482.1:0-2764 GCF_002925995.2 Terrapene triunguis | reverse complement strand
TGCTCCTCTGCAGCAGTCGGCTTTCCCCCATCTCCTAGTTTAAAAACGGCTCTACAACCTTTTTAATGTTTAGTGCCAGCAGTCTGGTTCCACTTTGGTTTAGGTGGAGCAAATTCAGGTGGAGTAGAGAATCTATACGCTCTAAAATAAACAAATTAGCGTAGAGGCGGTTAAAGCTAAGTGAGTTAATTATCATGGTCATTGTACACAAGGAAAATGCAATGAATATTCATTCTCTACTCAGTACTGATACCAGAAGTGGGACACACTCTCCTCTGGGCCTTATCTACCTTCCATTCAAGTCAAAGGTAGTCTTTTCTATCAACTTTAGTGCAAATTGGATAGAGCATTATCTCTTAGCAATATTTCACTGACATGTCCCTGTATTTTTTTTTAAGTATTTGAAGCAATTTGAATAGGTCATCAATCAATGGTGAGGGTTACAATACCGGAGAGTAAAACAAGGGGAGGTAATTTTAAAGGAAACGAGAGGCCAACATTGGAGAGGAGCCTGAAGAGCTGTATAATTTATGTACTCTAAAGGTTGCAAGAAGGTAAAATTTCCTAAGAGGTACACTAATATGGAAGCACATTCCTGAATTGATTAGGACAAGACAGACTGTCACAAGCAGCAAAACTTCTATTATCTGGAGGAAAACATATATAGCCCAAATCCTCACATAACATAGGTTGAGATAATCAAAAGCTGTCATCTACTTTGTCAGCTTCCTCTCAAGGACCAAAAGAGTTACAAATTTGACATATTTCTCTGCAGAAACAAACTTGAGAAGTCCTAAGGTAGGATCTCTATTGGCAACTGGGGACAAAGTCTGAGCTCAATTTTTTAAGTTACTAATTGCTTTGCTTTGTTAAGAAAGCCGACCTCTAGGAAGGGAGTGAGTTTTTAAACACTGAACGGTGCCTGAACTTTATTTTAGAGCATGCTGGAAAGGCTTCTGCTCAGACGTATGTTCAGGTAAAATAGATGGATCAACAAATGAAGATGCAGTACCAGGAAAGTCTCATTCAACAACACACTGAGGCTTGGTCTACACTAAACCCCCAAATCGAACTAAGGTACGCAACTTCAGCTACGTGAATAACGTAGCTGAAGTTCGAAGTATCTTAGTTCAAACTTACCTCGGTCCACACGCGGCAGGCAGGCTCCCCCGTCGACTCCGCGGTACTCCTCTCGTCTAGCTGGAGTACCGCAGTCGACGGCGAGCACTTCTTGGTTCGACTTATCGCGTCCAGACAAGACGCGATAAGTTGAACCCAGAACTTCGATTGCCAGCCACCGAACTAGCGGCTGGGTGTAGACATACCCTGAGAAAACAAAAGCACAAGCATTAGGAATGATGTCCAAATAGAAATAAGATCTCTAACAGTGACTGAATCCCACAGACATCCAATAATTTGTCAATTCTCTCACCCCTAGTAATCCCATTTATTCTCTATCAGTTGGCACACACGGCAAGTATGTAAAGGTACCTTGATGACTCATGACAATGACACTTCCATTGCAGCTGCACTGCCAACTGATGTAAAAACTAACTTCCAGAGAGATCAGCCACGACACAAGTGACACATTTGGCTCTGAAAGGAAACTGTAAGTTGCTCAACACAAAAGCATCTGCTGCCAACTGCTTCATTCACAAGCAGCTCCTGCCAAATAGCCTGAAAGGCATTCTTTGTAATGTATAAGAAGGTGGAACAAACGGGGAAAATATATTACTTTCACAATTAAACACCTCAGCTGTACTGGTAACACTAGTGCAGGACATAAGGACAGAGTTTACATGAATGACTGAAAATGTCATCAACAAAACCACCACTAAATATGCAACTAACTGTTTGTTTCTGCTGGGCTATTCCAGTCAACCGAGCTGCAGTGAAAGAAGAGTTTGAGACCAGAAACATAGCCTCTCAAACAAAGATTTGACATCTTCAGATTGAAATTACTCTACCGAGGAGGATTTTTGTTATTGAAAGCATATCTGCTTCAGACAAGATGGCGATATTTTTCCATGGGAGACTGCTACCTTTCCCAAGACTTAAGAATCTATGTCTGAAAGATGACGAGTCATAGCTTCTCAAGCATGACTTACAAAAGAAGCACAATCTTCAGAGGTGATAAAAACCACATCCTTATTAATGGAAAGGTGAACATTGCAAGGAAGCAGCAGCAGCGTAGTCAAAAGTTCAGAGATTCCTGGATACAGGGAATGGGAGCTCATCCTTGAGCTGCCAAGTAATTGGAGAAGTCAGAAAATGTTCTGCAATGGGTCTATCACCCTCTTTAAATATGTAGTGATAGCACAAAGTACTCGACAGGGAAGTGTTCATACATAAAGCGCTTTCCCCCCACACTTTTCAAAAACAATCAAGAACTAAGTATAGTAAATGTTTGGATATACTTGTTCTTAAGGAGTTTTCTAAAATCGTTTTGATTTAGTTTTGATATAGTTTTAAAAGAAAGGAGAGTAGTAGTAACAAGAGGACATGTTCTGTGTTTTAGAAGGTCTGCAATCCCATTGCCAAATGGCTAATCCAATGAGGATGAAAGCCAAATAGTTAATATTATGAAGTGAAACAAATTATTGTCAAGGAAAAAAAGGAGTAACCGTCCACTCATTACTATTTTAGAACAAGCAATACCTCCATCCCTAGTTATAAACGTTAATTTATGAGAAAGGTTTTCAGAAGCATTTAGTGATTTTTGAATGCCCAACCTGAAACAATTTAAAGGGTTCTCAGAGGACAA
>NW_020701481.1:0-2764 GCF_002925995.2 Terrapene triunguis | reverse complement strand
TTGTCCTCTGAGAACCCTTTAAATTGTTTCAGGTTGGGCATTCAAAAATCACTAAATGCTTCTGAAAACCTTTCTCATAAATTAACGTTTATAACTAGGGATGGAGGTATTGCTTGTTCTAAAATAGTAATGAGTGGACGGTTACTCCTTTTTTTCCTTGACAATAATTTGTTTCACTTCATAATATTAACTATTTGGCTTTCATCCTCATTGGATTAGCCATTTGGCAATGGGATTGCAGACCTTCTAAAACACAGAACATGTCCTCTTGTTACTACTACTCTCCTTTCTTTTAAAACTATATCAAAACTAAATCAAAACGATTTTAGAAAACTCCTTAAGAACAAGTATATCCAAACATTTACTATACTTAGTTCTTGATTGTTTTTGAAAAGTGTGGGGGGAAAGCGCTTTATGTATGAACACTTCCCTGTCGAGTACTTTGTGCTATCACTACATATTTAAAGAGGGTGATAGACCCATTGCAGAACATTTTCTGACTTCTCCAATTACTTGGCAGCTCAAGGATGAGCTCCCATTCCCTGTATCCAGGAATCTCTGAACTTTTGACTACGCTGCTGCTGCTTCCTTGCAATGTTCACCTTTCCATTAATAAGGATGTGGTTTTTATCACCTCTGAAGATTGTGCTTCTTTTGTAAGTCATGCTTGAGAAGCTATGACTCGTCATCTTTCAGACATAGATTCTTAAGTCTTGGGAAAGGTAGCAGTCTCCCATGGAAAAATATCGCCATCTTGTCTGAAGCAGATATGCTTTCAATAACAAAAATCCTCCTCGGTAGAGTAATTTCAATCTGAAGATGTCAAATCTTTGTTTGAGAGGCTATGTTTCTGGTCTCAAACTCTTCTTTCACTGCAGCTCGGTTGACTGGAATAGCCCAGCAGAAACAAACAGTTAGTTGCATATTTAGTGGTGGTTTTGTTGATGACATTTTCAGTCATTCATGTAAACTCTGTCCTTATGTCCTGCACTAGTGTTACCAGTACAGCTGAGGTGTTTAATTGTGAAAGTAATATATTTTCCCCGTTTGTTCCACCTTCTTATACATTACAAAGAATGCCTTTCAGGCTATTTGGCAGGAGCTGCTTGTGAATGAAGCAGTTGGCAGCAGATGCTTTTGTGTTGAGCAACTTACAGTTTCCTTTCAGAGCCAAATGTGTCACTTGTGTCGTGGCTGATCTCTCTGGAAGTTAGTTTTTACATCAGTTGGCAGTGCAGCTGCAATGGAAGTGTCATTGTCATGAGTCATCAAGGTACCTTTACATACTTGCCGTGTGTGCCAACTGATAGAGAATAAATGGGATTACTAGGGGTGAGAGAATTGACAAATTATTGGATGTCTGTGGGATTCAGTCACTGTTAGAGATCTTATTTCTATTTGGACATCATTCCTAATGCTTGTGCTTTTGTTTTCTCAGGGTATGTCTACACCCAGCCGCTAGTTCGGTGGCTGGCAATCGAAGTTCTGGGTTCAACTTATCGCGTCTTGTCTGGACGCGATAAGTCGAACCAAGAAGTGCTCGCCGTCGACTGCGGTACTCCAGCTAGACGAGAGGAGTACCGCGGAGTCGACGGGGGAGCCTGCCTGCCGCGTGTGGACCGAGGTAAGTTTGAACTAAGATACTTCGAACTTCAGCTACGTTATTCACGTAGCTGAAGTTGCGTACCTTAGTTCGATTTGGGGGTTTAGTGTAGACCAAGCCTCAGTGTGTTGTTGAATGAGACTTTCCTGGTACTGCATCTTCATTTGTTGATCCATCTATTTTACCTGAACATACGTCTGAGCAGAAGCCTTTCCAGCATGCTCTAAAATAAAGTTCAGGCACCGTTCAGTGTTTAAAAACTCACTCCCTTCCTAGAGGTCGGCTTTCTTAACAAAGCAAAGCAATTAGTAACTTAAAAAATTGAGCTCAGACTTTGTCCCCAGTTGCCAATAGAGATCCTACCTTAGGACTTCTCAAGTTTGTTTCTGCAGAGAAATATGTCAAATTTGTAACTCTTTTGGTCCTTGAGAGGAAGCTGACAAAGTAGATGACAGCTTTTGATTATCTCAACCTATGTTATGTGAGGATTTGGGCTATATATGTTTTCCTCCAGATAATAGAAGTTTTGCTGCTTGTGACAGTCTGTCTTGTCCTAATCAATTCAGGAATGTGCTTCCATATTAGTGTACCTCTTAGGAAATTTTACCTTCTTGCAACCTTTAGAGTACATAAATTATACAGCTCTTCAGGCTCCTCTCCAATGTTGGCCTCTCGTTTCCTTTAAAATTACCTCCCCTTGTTTTACTCTCCGGTATTGTAACCCTCACCATTGATTGATGACCTATTCAAATTGCTTCAAATACTTAAAAAAAAATACAGGGACATGTCAGTGAAATATTGCTAAGAGATAATGCTCTATCCAATTTGCACTAAAGTTGATAGAAAAGACTACCTTTGACTTGAATGGAAGGTAGATAAGGCCCAGAGGAGAGTGTGTCCCACTTCTGGTATCAGTACTGAGTAGAGAATGAATATTCATTGCATTTTCCTTGTGTACAATGACCATGATAATTAACTCACTTAGCTTTAACCGCCTCTACGCTAATTTGTTTATTTTAGAGCGTATAGATTCTCTACTCCACCTGAATTTGCTCCACCTAAACCAAAGTGGAACCAGACTGCTGGCACTAAACATTAAAAAGGTTGTAGAGCCGTTTTTAAACTAGGAGATGGGGGAAAGCCGACTGCTGCAGAGGAGCA
>NW_020701480.1:0-2049 GCF_002925995.2 Terrapene triunguis | reverse complement strand
TGCTCCTCTGCAGCAGTCGGCTTTCCCCCATCTCCTAGTTTAAAAACTGCTCTACAACCTTTTTAATGTTTAGTGCCAGCAGCCTGGTTCCACTTTGGTTTAGGTGGAGCCCATCTCTCCTGTATAGGCTCCCCTCATCCCAAAAGTTTCCCCAGTTCCTAATGAAAGTAAACCCCTCCTCTCTACACCATCGTCTCATCCATGCATTGAGACTCTGAAGCTCTGCCTGCCTACCTGGCCCTGCGCGTGGAACTGGGAGCATTTCTGAGAATGCCACCATAGAGGTCCTGGATTTCAGTCTCTTCCCTAGCAGCCTAAATTTGGCCTCCAGGACATCTGTCCTACCCTTCCCTATGTCATTGGTACCTACATGTACCACGACCACCGGCTCCTCCCCAGCACTACACATAATTCTGTCTAGATGCGTCGAGAGATCCGTAACCTTCGCACCAGGCAGGCAAGTCACCATGCGGTTCTCCCGGTCATCACAAACCCAGCTATCTACGTTTCTAATGATCGAATCTCCCATTACTAACATCTGCCTTTTCCTAGCAACTGGAGTTCCCTCCCCCGGAGAGGCAACCTCAGTGCGAGAGGTAACCCCAGCATCATCTGGAAGGAGGGTCCCAACTATGGGAAGGTTTCCCTCTGCTCCTGTTGACTGCTCTGCTTCCCTGGGCCTTTCATCCTCCTCAACAGCACAGGGGCTGTCTGACCGGAGGTGGGACAATTCTACAGTGTCCCGGAAAGCCTCATCAACATACCTCTCTGCTTCCCTTAGCTCCTCCAGTTCCACTACCCTGGCCTCCAAAGCCCATACGTGGTCTCTGAGGGCCAGGAGCTCCTTGCACCGAATGCACACATACGCCACCCGCCCACAGAGCAGAGCAGGTAACCATACATGCTGCACTCAGTGTAATAAACTGGATAGCCCCCACTCTGCAGCTGGGCTTCTGCCTGCATTGTCTCCTAGTTACTGAAAGGGTTGTTTAAGCAAAAGGTTTTGAATATAGTTCGGTTTATAGGTTTTAAGGGGAATAAAAGAACTCCCGCTCCCTTCCCAAACTCCTTTGCGAAACTCCCTGTTAGCAGCTCCCGGTCGCAAAAGCTCCCTGGTCGCTTGTGCGCTGCTTTATAAAGCCCTGGCCTATGTGAATGCCCCGCCCACTGATTAAGGCTCAGCCACTTACCAGAGGCTTCTAGCTTTCAGACCTTCCTTTGAAGCTCACAGCTTCCAACTGCCAGCCACAGCACATGGTCCTTCAAACAAACAAACAGACTGACAAACACAAGCTCAGCACACAGCAAGTAACCCCCAAACACAAACAAACACACACTACAGACAGTCACTTACCCCAAGGGTGCTGTATTGCTCCTTCTTCACCTGGAGAACTCCCTTGCGAAACTCCCTGTTAGCAGCCCCTGTTCGCAAAAAAGTTATGGACAGAATGGGGACCAACATGATTGTTCTAATGTGTTTTTGCTTTTCCTTTCCTGCTTGCTATTGCATGCTCAGAGCACACAATTCATATTATGTCTACACCAGGAGCAATAGTCTCTCCTCTCCAACCAGTGTATATCAGGAGTACAGTAACTCCACTGAAGCTACACTAGTGTAAAATAAGTGTGAGAGGATGAGCGTACAGGGTGCTTGAGTCAACTTTAACCTCTTAGAGCATCCACAGCTGCCTTTGAAGAGTAAATGACTATAAATTTCATAAGCATCCAGTACACAACCGACCAACTGGAAGCCCATTGCAACAATTTCATCTGATTGTTTCTTTACTGAGTGGATTAACCAGTGACCATATGGCTGGCCTATGACCTACTACGTATTGGAGTTGGCAGCTGAAGACCATCCTGTGGGAGCAGAAGGCACGTGAGAAAAGTAAAGAGCAGTTAGATTAAACTTTTTATCAGAGGTTTCCAGATGTGGCTACTGCTCTTAAGTGCTTTAGTTTTCAGTGCCCTTCCCTAAGGAGGCCTGACAAGTACTGAACATTTGTCCTCTGAGAACCCTTTAAATTGTTTCAGGTTGGGCATTCAAAA
>NW_020701479.1:0-2049 GCF_002925995.2 Terrapene triunguis | reverse complement strand
TTTTGAATGCCCAACCTGAAACAATTTAAAGGGTTCTCAGAGGACAAATGTTCAGTACTTGTCAGGCCTCCTTAGGGAAGGGCACTGAAAACTAAAGCACTTAAGAGCAGTAGCCACATCTGGAAACCTCTGATAAAAAGTTTAATCTAACTGCTCTTTACTTTTCTCACGTGCCTTCTGCTCCCACAGGATGGTCTTCAGCTGCCAACTCCAATACGTAGTAGGTCATAGGCCAGCCATATGGTCACTGGTTAATCCACTCAGTAAAGAAACAATCAGATGAAATTGTTGCAATGGGCTTCCAGTTGGTCGGTTGTGTACTGGATGCTTATGAAATTTATAGTCATTTACTCTTCAAAGGCAGCTGTGGATGCTCTAAGAGGTTAAAGTTGACTCAAGCACCCTGTACGCTCATCCTCTCACACTTATTTTACACTAGTGTAGCTTCAGTGGAGTTACTGTACTCCTGATATACACTGGTTGGAGAGGAGAGACTATTGCTCCTGGTGTAGACATAATATGAATTGTGTGCTCTGAGCATGCAATAGCAAGCAGGAAAGGAAAAGCAAAAACACATTAGAACAATCATGTTGGTCCCCATTCTGTCCATAACTTTTTTGCGAACAGGGGCTGCTAACAGGGAGTTTCGCAAGGGAGTTCTCCAGGTGAAGAAGGAGCAATACAGCACCCTTGGGGTAAGTGACTGTCTGTAGTGTGTGTTTGTTTGTGTTTGGGGGTTACTTGCTGTGTGCTGAGCTTGTGTTTGTCAGTCTGTTTGTTTGTTTGAAGGACCATGTGCTGTGGCTGGCAGTTGGAAGCTGTGAGCTTCAAAGGAAGGTCTGAAAGCTAGAAGCCTCTGGTAAGTGGCTGAGCCTTAATCAGTGGGCGGGGCATTCACATAGGCCAGGGCTTTATAAAGCAGCGCACAAGCGACCAGGGAGCTTTTGCGACCGGGAGCTGCTAACAGGGAGTTTCGCAAAGGAGTTTGGGAAGGGAGCGGGAGTTCTTTTATTCCCCTTAAAACCTATAAACCGAACTATATTCAAAACCTTTTGCTTAAACAACCCTTTCAGTAACTAGGAGACAATGCAGGCAGAAGCCCAGCTGCAGAGTGGGGGCTATCCAGTTTATTACACTGAGTGCAGCATGTATGGTTACCTGCTCTGCTCTGTGGGCGGGTGGCGTATGTGTGCATTCGGTGCAAGGAGCTCCTGGCCCTCAGAGACCACGTATGGGCTTTGGAGGCCAGGGTAGTGGAACTGGAGGAGCTAAGGGAAGCAGAGAGGTATGTTGATGAGGCTTTCCGGGACACTGTAGAATTGTCCCACCTCCGGTCAGACAGCCCCTGTGCTGTTGAGGAGGATGAAAGGCCCAGGGAAGCAGAGCAGTCAACAGGAGCAGAGGGAAACCTTCCCATAGTTGGGACCCTCCTTCCAGATGATGCTGGGGTTACCTCTCGCACTGAGGTTGCCTCTCCGGGGGAGGGAACTCCAGTTGCTAGGAAAAGGCAGATGTTAGTAATGGGAGATTCGATCATTAGAAACGTAGATAGCTGGGTTTGTGATGACCGGGAGAACCGCATGGTGACTTGCCTGCCTGGTGCGAAGGTTACGGATCTCTCGACGCATCTAGACAGAATTATGTGTAGTGCTGGGGAGGAGCCGGTGGTCGTGGTACATGTAGGTACCAATGACATAGGGAAGGGTAGGACAGATGTCCTGGAGGCCAAATTTAGGCTGCTAGGGAAGAGACTGAAATCCAGGACCTCTATGGTGGCATTCTCAGAAATGCTCCCAGTTCCACGCGCAGGGCCAGGTAGGCAGGCAGAGCTTCAGAGTCTCAATGCATGGATGAGACGATGGTGTAGAGAGGAGGGGTTTACTTTCATTAGGAACTGGGGAAACTTTTGGGATGAGGGGAGCCTATACAGGAGAGATGGGCTCCACCTAAACCAAAGTGGAACCAGGCTGCTGGCACTAAACATTAAAAAGGTTGTAGAGCAGTTTTTAAACTAGGAGATGGGGGAAAGCCGACTGCTGCAGAGGAGCA
>NW_020701478.1:0-1508 GCF_002925995.2 Terrapene triunguis | reverse complement strand
TCAAAGGCTTTCTGGAAATCTAAGTACACTATGTCCACTGGATCCCCCTTGTCCACATGTTTGTTGACCCCTTCAAAGAACTCTAATAGATTAGTAAGACACGATTTCCCTTTACAGAAACCATGTTGACTATTGCTCAACAGATTGTTTTTCTATGTGTCTGACAATTTTATTCTTAACTATTGTTTCGACTAATTTGCCCGGTACCGACATTAGACTTACCGGTCTGTAATTGCCGGGATCACCTCTAGAGCCCTTTTTAAATATTGGCGTTACATTAGCTAACTTCCAGTCATTGGGTACAGAAGCCGATTTAAAGGACGGGTTACAAACCTTAGTTAATAGTCCCGCAACTTCACATTTGAGTTCTTTCAGAACTCTTGGGTGAATGCCATCTGGTTCCGGTGACTTGTTACTGTTAAGTTTATCAATTAATTCCAAAACCTCCTCTAGTGACACTTCAATCTGTGACAGTTCCTCAGATTTGTCACCTACAAAAGTCGGCTCAGGTTTGGGAATCTCCCTAACATCCTCAGCCGTGAAGACTGAAGCAAAGAATCCATTTAGTTTCTCCGCAATGACTTTATCGTCTTTAAGCGCTCCTTTTGTATCTCCATCATCAAGGGGCCCCACTGGTTGTTTAGCAGGCTTCCTGCTTCTGATACTTAAAAAACATTTTGTTATTACCTTTGGAGTTTTTGGCTAGCCATTCTTCAAACTCCTCTTTGGCTTTTCTTATTACATTCTTGCACTTAATTTGGCAGCGTTTATGCTCCTTTCTATTTGCCTCACTAGGATTTGACTTCCACTTTTTAAAGGAAGTCTTTTTATCTCTCACTGCTTCTTTTACATGGTTGTTAAGCCACGGTGGCTCTTTTTTAGTTCTTTTACTGTGTTTCTTAATTTGGGGTATACATTGAAGTTGGGCCTCTATTATGGTGTCTTTAAAAAGCGCCCATGCAGCTTTCAGGGATTTCACTTTAGTCACTGTACATTTTAACTTCTGTTTAACTAACCCCCTCATTTTTGCATAGTTCCCCCTTTTGAAATTAAATGCCACAGTGTTGGGCTGTTGAATGCTATTGTATTATGGTCACTATTTCCAAGCGGTCCTGTTATAGTTACCTCTTGGACCAGCTCCTGCGCTCCACTCAGGACTAAATCTAGAGTTGCATCTCCCCTTGTGGGTTCCCGTACCAGCTGCTCCATGAAGCCGTCATTTAAAGTATCGAGAAATTTTATCTCTGCATTTCGTCCTGAAGTGAAATGTTCCCAGTCAATATGGGGATAATTGAAATCCCCCACTATTATTGGGTTCTTAATTTTGATAGCCTCTCTAATTTCCCTTAGCATTTCATCATCACTATCACTGTCCTGGTCAGGTGGTCTAGAATAGATCCCTAATGTTATATTCTTATTAGAGCATGAAATTTCTATCCATAGAGATTCTATGGAACATGTGGATTCACTTAAGATTTTTACTTCATTTGATTCTACATTTTCTTTCA
>NW_020701477.1:0-1509 GCF_002925995.2 Terrapene triunguis | reverse complement strand
TGAAAGAAAATGTAGAATCAAATGAAGTAAAAATCTTAAGTGAATCCACATGTTCCATAGAATCTCTATGGATAGAAATTTCATGCTCTAATAAGAATATAACATTAGGGATCTATTCTAGACCACCTGACCAGGACAGTGATAGTGATGATGAAATGCTAAGGGAAATTAGAGAGGCTATCAAAATTAAGAACCCAATAATAGTGGGGGATTTCAATTATCCCCATATTGACTGGGAACATTTCACTTCAGGACGAAATGCAGAGATAAAATTTCTCGATACTTTAAATGACGGCTTCATGGAGCAGCTGGTACGGGAACCCACAAGGGGAGATGCAACTCTAGATTTAGTCCTGAGTGGAGCGCAGGAGCTGGTCCAAGAGGTAACTATAACAGGACCGCTTGGAAATAGTGACCATAATACAATAGCATTCAACAGCCCAACACTGTGGCATTTAATTTCAAAAGGGGGAACTATGCAAAAATGAGGGGGTTAGTTAAACAGAAGTTAAAATGTACAGTGACTAAAGTGAAATCCCTGAAAGCTGCATGGGCGCTTTTTAAAGACACCATAATAGAGGCCCAACTTCAATGTATACCCCAAATTAAGAAACACAGTAAAAGAACTAAAAAAGAGCCACCGTGGCTTAACAACCATGTAAAAGAAGCAGTGAGAGATAAAAAGACTTCCTTTAAAAAGTGGAAGTCAAATCCTAGTGAGGCAAATAGAAAGGAGCATAAACGCTGCCAAATTAAGTGCAAGAATGTAATAAGAAAAGCCAAAGAGGAGTTTGAAGAACGGCTAGCCAAAAACTCAAAAGGTAATAACAAAATGTTTTTTTAAGTATCAGAAGCAGGAAGCCTGCTAAACAACCAGTGGGGCCCCTTGATGATGGAGATACAAAAGGAGCGCTTAAAGACGATAAAGTCATTGCGGAGAAACTAAATGGATTCTTTGCTTCAGTCTTCACGGCTGAGGATGTTAGGGAGATTCCCAAACCTGAGCCGACTTTTGTAGGTGACAAATCTGAGGAACTGTCACAGATTGAAGTGTCACTAGAGGAGGTTTTGGAATTAATTGATAAACTTAACAGTAACAAGTCACCGGAACCAGATGGCATTCACCCAAGAGTTCTGAAAGAACTCAAATGTGAAGTTGCGGAACTATTAACTAAGGTTTGTAGCCTGTCCTTTAAATTGGCTTCTGTACCCAATGACTGGAAGTTAGCTAATGTAACGCCAATATTTAAAAAGGGCTCTAGAGGTGATCCCGGCAATTACAGACCGGTAAGTCTAATGTCGGTACCGGGCAAATTAGTCGAAACAATAGTTAAGAATAAAATTGTCAGACACATAGAAAAACAATCTGTTGAGCAATAGTCAACATGGTTTCTGTAAAGGGAAATCGTGTCTTACTAATCTATTAGAGTTCTTTGAAGGGGTCAACAAACATGTGGACAAGGGGGATCCAGTGGACATAGTGTACTTAGATTTCCAGAAAGCCTTTGA
>NW_020701476.1:0-1039 GCF_002925995.2 Terrapene triunguis | reverse complement strand
TTTGATAAAACTGTAATAGAAACAGGGGTGGAGTCCGACATAGTGCAAAAAACGGATAAAAAAAGAATTGTCCAGCCTCAGGCAGGAAGTGGAAAGAATTTTCTCGGGCTACAGCTAATGGTGAGACTTTACAGAGGGTATTAAGGCTAGTACTGCAGGGTGGCCAGGACATTACATACCATGTCCCTATTTACAGTTTAAAGCAGAACTATCTGTTATTGATGGCATGTTGTTTAGAGAAACAACAAGGAGTCCGGTGGCACCTTAAAGACTAACAGATTTATTTGGGCATAAGCTTTTGTGGGTAAAAAAACCTCACTTTTTACCTCACTTTTTCATGAGGTTTTTTTACCCATGAAAGCTTATGCCCCAATAAATCTGTTAGTCTTTAAGGTGCCACCAGACTCCTTGTTGTTTTTGTGGATACAGACAAACACGGCTACCGCCTGATACTTGACACCATGTTGTTTAGAGGAAATAGGAGAGTAGTGCCTAAGATGTTACAAGCTGACATGCTCACTAGTATACAGGAAGGGTAGTTGTGTATGGCAAAATGTAAATACAGAGCCAGAGAGAGACTGTATTGGCCACAAATGAACAATCAGAGAAAAATGTTAAAATGTGTTAAACGTGTCAAAAATACCAACTAAACAGAAAAAAGTGCCTATGTTTTTACACAATGAACAGTTAAGAGCATGGTATGAAATCGGCATGGGTTTATTTACCTATGCTGATAAAAACAACGTTTTGATGGTGGATTGTTATTCTCATTGGCTTCAGTGAGGATGCTGGTGTTAAAGCAATGATCTTCTCACTTGATGTGAAGGATCTTCCGGAGGCGTCGTTGGTGGTACCTCTCCAGACGCTTGAGTTGCTGTCGATAGGTCATCCAGGTTCTGCATCCATAAAAGATTGTAGGAATAACAATTGTCTTATAGACCTGGATCTTGGTGTCCTGCTGCAGGTCACAGTCCATGAAAACGCATTGGAGGAATTTCCCACAGGAAGCACTTGCACAGTTTATCCTGTGCTGGATCTC
>NW_020701475.1:0-3395 GCF_002925995.2 Terrapene triunguis | reverse complement strand
AGTTCATGAGAATCTTTTAACGAAATTAACTACAGAGAAAGAAAAGCGGAATGAAATGCAGAGGAGAAACAAACAGCTGCCATTCAGTGAAGAAATTGTGCAAAAGTAAAATAATTTAAAAAACAGTTGCTCTTAGAAGCAACTTAGAGGGACGATCAATGAGTTATCTAAAGTGCCTATACACAAATGCAAGAAGCCTGGGAAACAAGCAGAGAGAACTGGAAGTCCTGGCACAGTCAGGGAACTATGATGCGATTGGAATAACAGAGACTTGGTGGGATAACTCACATGACTGGAGTACTATCATGGATGGATATAAACTGTTCAGGAAGGACAGGCAGGGCAGAAAAGGTGGGGGAGTTGCGTTGTATGTAAGAGAGGAGTATGACTGCTCAGAGCTCCGGTATGAAACCGCAGAAAAACCTGAGTGTCTCTGGATAAAGTTGAGAAGTGTGAGCAACAAGGGTGATGTCGTGGTCGGAGTCTGCTATAGACCACCAGACCAGGGGGATGAGGTGGATGAGGCTTTCTTCTGGCAACTAGCAGAAGTTGCTAAATCGCAGGCCCTGGTTCTCATGGGAGACTTTAATCACCCTGATATCTGCTGGGAGAGCAATACAGCGGTGCACAGACAATCCAGGAAGTTTTTGGAAAGTGTAGGGGACAATTTCCTGGTGCAAGTGCTGGAGGAACCAACTAGGGGCAGAGCTTTTCTTGACCTGCTGCTCACAAACCAGGAAGAATTAGTAGGGGAAGCAAAAGTGGATGGGAACCTGGGAGGCAGTGACCATGAGATGGTCGAGTTCAGGATCCTGACACAAGGAAGAAAGGAGAGCAGCAGAATACGGACCCTGGACTTCAGAAAAGCAGACTTTGACTCCCTCAGGGAACAGATGGGTAGGATCCCCTGGGAGAATAACATGAAGGGCAAAGGGGTCCAGGAGAGCTGGCTGTATTTTAAAGACTCCTTATTGCGGTTGCAGGAACAAACCATCCCGATGTGTAGAAAGAATAGTAAATATGGCAGGCAACCAGCTTGGCTAAACAGTGAAATCCTTGCTGATCTTAAACGCAAAAAAGAAGCTTACAAGAAGTGGAAGATTGGACAAATGACCAGGGAGGCGTATAAAAATATTGCTCAGGCATGCAGGACTGAAATCAGGAAGGCCAAATCACACTTGGAGTTGCAGCTAGCAAGAGATGTTAAGAGTAACAAGAAGGGTTTCTTCAGGTATGTTAGCAACAAGAAGAAAGTCAAGGAAAGTGTGGGCCCCTTACTGAATGAGGGAGGCAACCTAGTGACTGAGGATGTGGAAAAAGCTAATGTACTCAGTGTGTTTTTTGCCTCTGTCTTCACAAACAAGGTCAGCTCCCAGACTGCTGCACTGGGCAGCACTGTATGGGGAGAAGGTGACCAGCCCTCTGTGGAGAAAGAAGTGGTTCGGACTATTTAGAAAAACTGGACGTGCACAAGTCCATGGGGCCGGATGCGCTGCATCCGAGGGTGATAAAGGAGTTGGCGGATGAGATTGCAGAGCCATTAGCCATTATTTTTGAAAACTCATGGCGATCGGGGGAGGTCCTGGATGACTGGAAAAAGGCTAATGTAGTGCCCATCTTTAAAAAAGGGAAAAAGGAGGATCCGGGGAACTACAGGCCAGTCAGCCTCACCTCAGTCCCTGGAAAAATCATGGAGCAGGTCCTCAAGGAATCAATTATGAAACACTTAGAGGAGAGGAAAGTGATCAGGAACAGTCAGCATGGATTCACCAAGGGGAAGTCGTGCCTGACTAACCTGATTGCCTTCTATGATGAGATAACTGGCTCTGTGGATGAGGGGAAAGCAGTGGATGTGTTATTCCTTGACTTTAGCAAAGCTTTTGATACGGTCTCCCACAGTATTCTTGCTGCCAAGTTAAAGAAGTATGGGCTGGATGAATGGACTGTAAGGTGGATAGAAAGCTGGCTAGATCGTCGGGCTCAACGGGTAGTGATCAATGGCTCCATGTCTAGTTGGCAGCCAGTTTCAAGCGGAGTGCCCCAAGGGTCGGTCCTGGGGCCGGTTTTGTTTAATATCTTTATTAATGATCTGGAGGATGGTGTGGACTACACTCTCAGCAAGTTTGCCGATGACACTAAACTAGGAGGCGTGGTAGATACACTAGAGGGTAGGGATCAGATACAGAGGGACCTAGACAAATTAGAGGATTGGGCCAAAAGAAACCTGATGAGGTTAAACAAGGACAAGTGCAGAGTCCTGCACCTAGGACGGACGAATCCCATGCACAGCTACAGACTAGGGACCGAATGGCTAGGTAGCAGTTCTGCAGAAAAGGACCTAGGGGTCACAGTGGACGAGAAGCTGGATATGAGTCAACAGTGTGCTCTTGTTGCCAAGAAGGCTAACGGCATTTTGGGCTGTATAAGTAGGGGCATTGCCAGCAGATCGAGGGATGTGATCATTCCCCTTTATTCGACATTGGTGAGGCCTCATCTGGAGTACTGTGTCCAGTTTTGGGCCCCAGACTACAAGAAGGATGTGGAAAAATTGGAAAGAGTCCAGCGGAGGGCAACAAAAATGATTAGGGGTCTGGAGCGCATGACTTATGAGGAGAGGCTGAGGGAACCGGGATTGTTTAGTCTCCAGAAGAGAAGAATGAGGGGGGATTTGATAGCAGCCTTCAACTACCTGAAGGGGGGTTCCAAAGAGGATGGAACTCAGCTGTTCTCAAAGGTGGCAGATGACAGAACAAGGAGCAATGGTCTCAAGTTGCAGTGGGGGAGGTCTAGGTTGGATATTAGGAAACACTATTTCACTAGGAGGGTGGTGAAGCACTGGAATGCGTTACCTAGGGAGGTGGTGGAGTCTCCTTCCTTGGAGGTTTTTAAGGCCCGGCTTGACAAAGGCCTGGCTGGGATGATTTAGTTGGGAATTGGTCCTGCTTTGAGCAGGGGGTTGGACTAGATGACCTCCTGAGGTCCCTTCCAACCCTGATATTCTATGATTCTATGATTCTAAGCTCAAGTAATACATTTTAAAGAACTAAATATGTTTTTTAACCTAATAGTCCCCTTTCTATATTAGACACATTGTGAGATTTAAAATTATTTATAGGGACATCAGTGGAGAAAAATAGGGACATACCTGTCAACTCCATTGAGCTCTATTGATGTGGAAATTTTTGAGGTAAACAAAATGTGGGTGGACATGGTTAATATCACCTGTGACATAGGAACTCTACCTCCAAATATGGAACATTTGGGCATAAGTTGTACATAGCAAATGATTTTCAAAATGATCATGAATGTAAGGAGATGAAACGAGAAAGCAATACTGCTCTGAAATATTACATTAATTTATGCATAAGATGGCAAAACCTGTATTCAATCCTTAT
>NW_020701474.1:0-1240 GCF_002925995.2 Terrapene triunguis | reverse complement strand
TTCCTTCAAAGAGACCATTTGCCTGAATGACGTCTGCACAAATTTGACTAAGTCTTGCATAAGGATCCCAGGATTTCATGATGAACTAAAATAAACCTTCAAATGCTGCTGGATTCTCAACCCAAAGTGCAGAAATGAATGTGTTGACATGGAAAGAGTTGTATAGTGGATTTGCGGTGATAGATACACAACAGTTGCGATTTTACAAATAATCATCTTAATTTGGTAAACGTGAATTTTAAAAAGCAGAGGGATCTGAAATCACAGGCTCACTCTGAGCTTTGAAGATTGAGATTTTATTTTCCAGAATTTAGGTCATCTGCCTGTGTGGGTCGGTCAGTCGCCAGATTGGAAATGCTTTGGCCCCAATATGCAAAGGAGATGGGAGCTTTAGACGGAGAGATTCCAGCAGCAGCATAGAGAGGTTAGAAGACAGTAAATGAGCATGAGGGAGAGGAGGTCAAGTCAAATTTTGCAGAATCTCAGTGAAGAAAAGAGACAACAATTTCACAACATTATCTGCAAAAACTGTGTCCTTTTTTTGAACACCTCTAGTCTGTGATGGGCACTTCTGCAATATAGAGTAATTTCGACAAAGGAATTTTGTACAAAGAAGCTGTTCTTTTTATTATTTAAAAACCATGAGCAGGCAAAGCACTTTGTAGGCATGTAGGACAACAAACATTCCTGAACAGTTCCCAGTTCCCCAGGGTCCAGGTGGGCAAGAACCACGGTATGAAACGCTGTTGGGAACAGGATTGTCTTTCACTCACCTGGGCAGGTGTCCTGAGCCTGACAAACCGCTGCTGCTAGACAGAGTAAAGAGAGGAGGGTTTTCTGGGCAGCTCTTCCCATGGCTAGTGCTGGTCTCTGCAACGGCAGCTCCACTTGTCTTCTCTCCACCTTCTCCTCTACTTTAGTATGTCAGTCCCCGTAAGCCTTTTATATGCAATAACGAGAGAGCCCAGAGCAAATAAAGCTCTCTGCCTCCGGCATCTCAGCGCCTCCTTCCCACTCTCCACATTCCAGCAGTTTCCACGGAGATGTTTATGCTGCAGCGGTCACAACTGTAGCTGATTAAATGGTCTGATAGGACATGTTCAGTACTGGACTAGCAGCCGTTGCTTCCCCCGCACAGCAAACGCAGTATCGTGCAATGATGATTATTGAACGGAGCCAGTCTGAATCTTTGCTCACAAAGTTAAGTCATGTGAATGTGTCTTCTGAAGTATTAAAATAG
>NW_020701473.1:0-1240 GCF_002925995.2 Terrapene triunguis | reverse complement strand
TTCCTTCAAAGAGACCATTTGCCTGAATGACGTCTGCACAAATTTGATTAAGTCTTGCATAAGGATCCCAGGATTTCATGATGAACTAAAATAAACCTTCAAATGCTGCTGGATTCTCAACCCAAAGTGCAGAAA
The DNA here is from genome assembly GCF_002925995.2 of Terrapene triunguis. Taxonomy (NCBI): domain Eukaryota; kingdom Metazoa; phylum Chordata; order Testudines; family Emydidae; genus Terrapene; species Terrapene triunguis. Next base: position 1,105 of record NW_020701473.1, on the reverse strand, counting down.
TGAATGTGTTGACATGGAAAGAGTTGTATAGTGGATTTGCGGTGATAGATACACAACAGTTGCGATTTTACAAATAATCATCTTAATTTGGTAAACGTGAATTTTAAAAAGCAGAGGGATCTGAAATCACAGGCTCACTCTGAGCTTTGAAGATTGAGATTTTATTTTCCAGAATTTAGGTCATCTGCCTGTGTGGGTCGGTCAGTCGCCAGATTGGAAATGCTTTGGCCCCAATATGCAAAGGAGATGGGAGCTTTAGACGGAGAGATTCCAGCAGCAGCATAGAGAGGTTAGAAGACAGTAAATGAGCATGAGGGAGAGGAGGTCAAGTCAAATTTTGCAGAATCTCAGTGAAGAAAAGAGACAACAATTTCACAACATTATCTGCAAAAACTGTGTCCTTTTTTTGAACACCTCTAGTCTGTGATGGGCACTTCTGCAATATAGAGTAATTTCGACAAAGGAATTTTGTACAAAGAAGCTGTTCTTTTTATTATTTAAAAACCATGAGCAGGCAAAGCACTTTGTAGGCATGTAGGACAACAAACATTCCTGAACAGTTCCCAGTTCCCCAGGGTCCAGGTGGGCAAGAACCACGGTATGAAACGCTGTTGGGAACAGGATTGTCTTTCACTCACCTGGGCAGGTGTCCTGAGCCTGACAAACCGCTGCTGCTAGACAGAGTAAAGAGAGGAGGGTTTTCTGGGCAGCTCTTCCCATGGCTAGTGCTGGTCTCTGCAACGGCAGCTCCACTTGTCTTCTCTCCACCTTCTCCTCTACTTTAGTATGTCAGTCCCCGTAAGCCTTTTATATGCAATAACGAGAGAGCCCAGAGCAAATAAAGCTCTCTGCCTCCGGCATCTCAGCGCCTCCTTCCCACTCTCCACATTCCAGCAGTTTCCACGGAGATGTTTATGCTGCAGCGGTCACAACTGTAGCTGATTAAATGGTCTGATAGGACATGTTCAGTACTGGACTACCAGCCGTTGCTTCCCCCGCACAGCAAACGCAGTATCGTGCAATGATGATTATTGAACGGAGCCAGTCTGAATCTTTGTTCACAAAGTTAAGTCATGTGAATGTGTCTTCTGAAGTATTAAAATAG
>NW_020701472.1:0-4903 GCF_002925995.2 Terrapene triunguis | reverse complement strand
CTCCTCACTCTGAGTCCCAGCCCCTCTCAACCCCTGCAGGTTCTTACCCTCTTCTCCCTTGGGTGGGGTACCTTCAGTCCTTAAACGCTGGGGGAGGGAATGTCCCTCCCCTGCTGGGGCAGGGTCTCCCTTACTCCGGTTTTCTGTTCCTCCAAGTCTAACAGCACACCTCCAAGCTCCAGTCCTCTCTCCTTCCTCCTTCCCCCCTGACTGCCTGAAGCAGGGGGTTTTATTAGGTTTCTAACAGGGCCTTAATTGATTACAGGTGCTCCAATTAACCTGTAGCAACCCTCCCTAGTCTACAGGGAACCACGCCTTAATTAACCTAGGGTTTATATACTTCCCTTCTACCACTTCCCACTGCTCCCTGGCCCTCCTGTATCACATATCCCCCTCCCATCCTCAACGCCATGGGGTTGGGCTACTTGGGACGAAAGACAGTATTGTCGTGATAGGCCGTCCGCGTTGCTGTGTTGGCTGCAGGCTCTATGCTGGATCCGGAAGTGAAAAGGTTGTAGGGACAGGAACCATCTAGTCACTCGTGCATTCCTCTCCTTATTTGTGTGCATCCATTGGAGCGGGGCGTGGTCCGTCACAAGGGTGAACGGCCGCCCAAATAGGTAGTACCGTAGAATCTCCATGGCCCATTTAATTGCTAGGCATTCCTTTTCTACTATGGCGTACTGTTGCTCCCTGGGCAGGAGCTTTCGGCTGAGGTAAAGGATCGGGTGCGCCTCATCTCCCACCATCTGTGAAAGGACGGCCCCAAGTCCTACCTCCGAGGCGTCTGTTTGTAGGATGAATTCCTTTGTGAAATCTGGGGCTATGAGCACTGGATGGCTGCAAAGGGCTGTCCTTAGGTCTGTGAAAGCTTCCTCTGCTTCCTCGGTCCACTTAACTATCTCCGGGCCCCGAGCTCTTATTAGGTTCATCAGAGGCGCTGCCCTTGTGACGAAGTGAGGGATGAACCGGCGATAGTACTCTACTATCCCTAAGAATGCGCTGACTTGTTTTTTTTCGGATTGGGCGGGGCCATTTCTGTATTGCCTCCACTTTGTTCCACTGGGGCTTCACCAGGCCCCTTCCGACTACATACCCGAGATATCTGGCCTCGGCTAGCCCTATTGCACATTTGGATGGGTTAGCGGTGAGGCCAGCCTGTCTAAGAGTATCTAGTACCGCTTCCACTTTCCCCAGGTGTGTCTCCCAGTCAGGACTATGGATTACCACGTCATCTAAATAGGCAGAAGCATACTTGGCATGGGGTCAAAGTAATCTGTCCATCAATCGTTGGAAAGTTGTGGGGGCCCCATGGAGCCCAAAAGGGAGGACAGTATATTGGAAGAGGCCGTCAGGTGTAGAGAAAGTGTTTTTTTCCTTGGCGTCCTCAGCCAGGGGGATCTGCCAGTAGCCTTTTGTCAAGTCCAAGGTGGTCAAGTATCGGGCCTTGCCTAACTGATCCACCAGCTCATCAACACGTGGTATCGGGTAGGCATCGAATTGGGATACCTCATTTAACTTCCGAAAGTCAAAACCTCAGAGTGCCATCAGGCTTGGGGACCAAGACAATAGGGCTGGACCACTGGCTGTGGGATTCCTCAATCACCCCAAGTTCCAGCATCTTCCTTACTTCTGCCCTAATTTCTTCTCTTTTTGCCTCCAGTATGCGATATGCTTTTATGGTCACCCTTGCTCTGGGACAGGTGACAATGTGGTGTTGGATCAGCGTCGTACGGCCTGGTTGTGTGGAGAACACATCTTGGTTCCGCTGGATCATTTCGATGACCTCTGTTCATTGTTCTGGGGCTAATTCGGGGGATATCCTTACCTGCCCTTGTGGGCCATCTGCCTGGGGTGTGGCCGGCAGGATGGCCAGGCACGTCTCCCGATCATGCCAGGGTTTCAGTAAGTTGACATGATAGATCTGCTCTGGCCTTCGGCGGTCTGGCTGCTTTACCTTATAATTCACCTCCCCAACAGCTTCCACGATCTCATAGGGTCCATGCCAACTGGCCAGGAGCTTATTTTCTGCTGTTGGTACCAGCACCAGCACCCGTTCTCCTGGTTGAAATTTCCGTGTTTTTGCCCGACGATTGTAGTAGGTTCGTTGGGCCTCTTGTGCTTTCTCCAAATGCTCTCGTACTATGGGGGTCACTTGGGCTATTCGTTCTCTCATCTGGGCTACGTGTGCAATGACATTCTTCCCTGGGTTGGGTTGTTCCTCCCATTCCTCCTTTGCGATGTCTAATATGCCACGTGGGTGGCGTCCATACAGTAGCTCGAAGGGGGAGAAACCAGTAAAGGCTTGGGGAACTTCTCGTATTGCAAACATCAGATACGGTAGGAGGGTATCCCAATCTTTTCCGTCTTGGGCCACCACCTTTCGGATCATACTCTTGAGAGTGCGGTTAAATCACTCAACCAGACCATCTGTTTGGGGATGATAGACCAAGGTCTGCAAGGCTTGGATGTGGAGCAGGGTACATAAGTCTTTCATTACTCTCGACATGAAGGGAGTCCCTTGATCTGTCAGGATCTCCTTAGGGATGCCTACCCTAGCAAAAACCTGCACCAGTTCTTTTGCGATTGCCTTGGATGTGGGGTTCCTTAAAGGAATGGCTTCAGGGTATCGTGTAGCATAGTCCAGGATGACAAGTATGCTTTGGTGGCCCCGGGCTGTTCTTTCTAGTGGGTCCACTAGATCCATTGCTATTCTTTCAAAAGGAACTTCAATTATGGGCAAGGGTACCAATGGGGCCCTTAACTGAGGTCGGGGACTATGCAGCTGGCACTCTGGGCAGGAGGTGCAATAGTGTTGGACTTCTGCCCGTACCCCCGGCCAGTAGAACCTTCTTAGGACTCTATCCAGGGTCTTGTCTGCTCCTAAATGTCCCCCAAACAGATGACTGTGAGCTAATTCTAATACAGCCCTTGTGTGCTTCCGTGGCACCAAGAGCTGTTCTACTACTTCCCCCTGTATTGGCACTACCCGGTACAACAGATCCTGCTTGATTATATAGTATGGCCCTGTGCCTTTGGTTTTCCCTTCTACTGGCACGCCATTTACCTCTACTACCTCCTCCCTCACGTTTGCATATAGTGGGTCATCGGCTTGGTCCTGCCCAAAACATTCACGTGCGGCACCAATCTGGCCTGATTCTATTGACTTGGGTTCCCCTCCTTCTTTTGGGGTGCTTCTGCTCGTGCTGGGGGCCGTCTCTGGGTCTCCACGAGCCTTCCTCCCAACCAGGGCAGCTTTCTGGTTTGCTGCCAAGATCCTGGTTCCTAATCTTTTGTCTGCTCTCCTTTCCCGTCTGGATTTCCGGGACTTCCCAGGGGGGTGAAAATAACTCTGGGGAAAACCCAGCAAAAATTGTGGTAGGATCATCCATGGATACCTCACATTCTGCTCGGGGTTTACTTCCCTTCCCTAACTCAAGGGGGGGGAGTAGGCTCTCGAACCCAGGAAAGTCCCTGCCAATTCAGACTGGGTAGGGGAGCTTGGAGACCACCCCTGCAGTCATCTTGGTAGTACTTCCCTGGATCTCAATCCGTATTGGAATTGTGGGGTAGAAATTTACTGTGCCATGGACACAGTGCTCTTGGCCCGGCTCAGTTGGTCTTGCCCCACTAATTTCCCTGAGACCAATGTGACAGCGCTCCCAGAGTCCACCAAAGCTATGGTCTGGATGCCATTCATCTTTACTGGCCTGGTGTACTCATGTTGGGCCATCGCAACCCCCACCAGGCTGATTAGGCCACATTGGTCCCCGGGATCCCCCAGATTACATTGCATGGGCTCCTTCCTGTTGGGGCACTGGGCTGCTATATGCCCCAACTCCCCACACTCATAACAGCGATATCTCATTCCGGAGGTTGCCCTCTGTCTTGGGTCCTCTGACTCGCTTCCCCAACCCTCTCCCCCCGGACCCACAGGTCCCTTTGGGGCCTCAGGCCGCTCCTTGGTGCTTGTTCTTCCAGCTATGGCTTTCCTGGAGTTCTCGATGATCCGGGGTCTCGGGGTTGGGACTGGTTTCCTAAAATGCCGTGTTTCACCTCCCGGGATTTCGAACAGTTCACAGGCTGCCAGTTGTCTCTCTACAAGGGTGACTAGTTTGCCATAGGTGGAGGCGTCATTCTGGCCTACCCAGGCTCGGAGGCCCGAGGGTAGTCCCCTCGTATAGTGGTCCAATACCAGGAGCTCCATCATTTTCTCTGAGCTGAGAGCCTCTGGGCATAACCACTAGGTGTATTAGGTCAAATAGTTGTGATCGCGGTGTCTTGTCTTCACAGTACTGCCATTCATGGAACCTCCGGGCTCTCAAGGCCATTGTTACCCCTGCCCTGGCTAGGATCTCCGCCTTCAGTCGGGGGTAATCTGCTGCCTCCTCTGTGGTCATATCATAGTAGGCCTTCTGGGCCTCCCCGCACAAAAATGGGGCAAGGATCCCTGACCACTGGTCTCGGGGCCAGGCCTCCCTCAGAGCTGTCCTCTCAAAAACCAGGAGGTACGCCTCCACATCATCCTCTCAGGTCATTTTCTGCAGACAGTAGCTGGCCCGTATGGTCCATGTCCCATCATACCCGCGGCTCAGCTCCGTAAGGATCTTCACTTGGTTCACTAGTTCCTGCAGCATGGCCCGATCTTGGGTGGCCTGGGTCATCAACAGGTGATTGGTCTCTTGCTGCAGCCACATGGCCTCCTGTTGGGCAGCTGCCTGAACCCGGGTAGCCTCCTGCTGGGCGGCAGTGGCTTGCACCAGTGCTTTGACCAGATCCTCCATCTTGAGGCAGGGTGGTTGTGACCCACTCTGGATTATGTTCACAGCGCAGGGATCCCACTCCTCACACCACGTGTGACAAGATGGTCGATATAGTATGGTGGGTCCTGCACTTTTCTTGG
>NW_020701471.1:0-1569 GCF_002925995.2 Terrapene triunguis | reverse complement strand
AATTGTGAGGCAAAGAATTTCATTCCATTTATCTGTTCCTATCTCTTCTGTTACAAAACTCTCCTTCCTGTCTCTTAGAAGGTCTATTGTCTCCTCCTCTGCACTCTTGATTCAATATGTATTTGAGGGGAAAAAACTTAATCTTGTTATTTATCTTAAGCTCGTGTACATCCTTTCTCTCCTTCTCTACCTCCACTTTTCTTATCTATGCCTTTTCACCCTCTCTGCCTTTGGACCTGAACTTATATTATGATGTTTTAGACCTTGCAAACACCTCTTCCTTTAGCTTTGATTACATTTTGCATTTCCATATTCAAGAACATCACCTCCTCCCTCTTGATTCCTACTGTATTTATATTTATAGCCAAAAGGCAGCACAACACTTTGTCAGACAACAATTCATCCTAGTTGTTAGTACCTGTTAATAAATATTAACCCCTTAAATCCTCTTTTTATTGTAGATTAAACTCCTTCACATATTAACTATTCTGCCAGACTCTTTATGATATTAGAAAGGAGTGTGTTTGAATTCTAAGGCCAGAGTGTTGGTTCTTGACCTGTAAGTGACCTGGATTCAGGAACTTCATGTGATCAAGTATTGGGCTTTACTTCATTATGGTTGGTGCCTCCAAATCTGTGGGATTATACATGCCAGGGAAAAGACCCATCAAACTGATAAAAAAGTGTCTATAGAAGTAAGTTATAAACAAAACGGTGTGACTGATAAGGGATTCATGTTATGGCAGATTGTAACGAGTCAGTGTGGCTCCCCTCCTGTCCAGCAGAGGGAGTGCCCTTACAGACACCCAAGTGGGCGGAGCCCCCGCCGCCTGTTCCCGCCCCCCGGAAGTCAAGGGGCGGGACAGGAAGTATAAAAGCCGGCCACCAGAACTCAGTGAGGCCCCAGCCACCGCAGGGAGCAGACGTGCGGCCGGGAGCTCATGGCCAGGAGAGCTCCGAGGCCCGAGGCCGTTGCCCTGTCTGGCCGGAGCTGCCCCGAGCCCACTACGACGAGGAGCCACCGGAGCCCGCCTGCTCCCGTCATTGGGAGGAGCCGTTGGAACTCCCCCACACCAACCCCGAAGGCGAGTCGCCACCAGAGCCCCTCCGCCCCTGCTGTTACCCGGAGGAGCTGCCCGACCCCAATTGGCCGGATTTCCCCAAGGAGCTGCCGGACCTGCCTCCAAGCCCCGGCTGGGAGGAACCCATGCTGATGGACTGGACTGGGCCCGGTGCCACGGACGAGGTAGACCCTGAGGGGGAACCTGGAAATAGCCCGGGGGTAGCCGACCCCGGTCAGGCTGCAGTCACGTATGAGCCGATGTCAGTGTGTTTCGGTCAGGACACCCCACTGACTCACAGTGGCAGCAGCCGCTGCTAGGGCCCCGGGCTGGGACGCAGTGGAGTGGGTGGGCCTGCGTCCCCCCCTGCCACCCCGCTCACGGGTGGCAGGCTTCCCCCTCACCCAACCCTCAGGTATAGGATCCTGAGCCCCCTACCTGTTGTTACATTGTTGCTCAGTCCCTGCACCAGAGGGGCCTGAGCCCCCTTAACTGTTGTACTGTTGCT
>NW_020701470.1:0-1567 GCF_002925995.2 Terrapene triunguis | reverse complement strand
AATTGTGAGGCAAAGAATTTCATTCCATTTATCTGTTCCTATCTCTTTTGTTACAAAACTCTCCTTCCTGTCTCTTAGAAGGTCTATTGTCTCCCCCTCTGCACTCTTGATTCAATATGTATTTGAGGGGAAAAAACTTAATTTTGTTATTTATCTTAAGCTCGTGTACATCCTCTCTCTCCTTCTCTACCTCCACTTTTCTTATCTATGCCTTTTCACCCTCTCTGCCTTTGGACCTGAACTTATATTACGATGTTTTAGACCTTGCAAACACCTCTTCCTTAGCTTTGATTACATTTTGCATTTCCATATTCAAGAACATCACCTCTTCCCTCTTGATTCCTACTGTATTTATATTTGTAGCCAAAAGGCAGCACAACACTTTGTCAGACAACAATTCATCCTAGTTGTTAGTACCTGTTAATAAATATTAACCCCTTAAATCCTCTTTTTATTGTAGATTAAACTCCTTTACATATTAACTATTCTGCCAGACTCTTTATGATATTAGAAAGGAGTGTGTTTGAATTCTAAGGCCAGAGTGTTGGTTCTTGACCTGTAAGTGACCTGGATTCAGGAACTTCATGTGATCAAGTATTGGGCTTTACTTCATTATGGTTGGTGCCTCCAAATCTGTGGGATTATACATGTCAGGGAAAAGACCTATCAAACTGATAAAAAAGTGTCTATAGAAGTAAGTTATAAACAAAACGGTGTGACTGATAAGGGATTCATTTTATGGCAGATTGTAGCGAGTCGGTGTGGCTCCCCTCCTGTCCAGGAGAGGGAGTGCCCTTACAGACACGCAAGTGGGCAGAGCCCCCGCCGCCTGTTCCCGCCCCCCAGAAGTCAAGGGGCGGGACAGGAAGTATAAAAGCCGGCCGCCAGAACTCAGTGAGGCCCCAGCCACCGGAGGGAGCAGACGTGTGGCCGGGAGCTCACGGCCGGGAGAGCTCTGAGGCCCGAGGCCGTTGCCCTGTCTGGCCGGAGCTGCCCCGAGCCCACTACGACGAGGAGCCACTGGAGCCCGCCCGCTCCCGTCATTGGGAGGAGCCGTTGGAACTCCCCCCACACCAACCCCGAAGGCGAGACGCCACCAGAGCCCCTCCGCCCCTGCTGTTACCCGGAGGAGCCGCCCGACCCCAATTGGCCGGATTTCCCCAAGGAGCTGCCGGACCTGCCTCCAAGCCCCAGCCGGGAGGAACCCATGCTGATGGACTGGACTGGGCCCGGTACCACGGACGAGGTAGACCCTGAGGGGGAACCTGGAAGTAGCCCGGGGGTAGCCGACCCCGGTCAGGCTGCAGTCACGTATGAGCCGATGTCAGTGTGTTTCGGTCAGGACACCTCACTGACTCGCAGCGGCAGCAGCTGCTGCTAGGGCCCCGGGCTGGGACGCAGTGGAGTGGGTGGGCCTGCGTCCCCCCCGCCACCCCGCTCATGGGTGGCAGGCTTCCCCCTCACCCAACCCTCAGGTATAGGATCCTGAGCCCCCTACCTGTTGTTACATTGTTGCTCAGCCCCTGCACCAGAGGGCCTGAGCTCCCTAACTGTTATATTGCTGCTC
>NW_020701469.1:0-2032 GCF_002925995.2 Terrapene triunguis | reverse complement strand
AGTTTGTGGACAGAAAAGCTGAACCTGCCCCCGTTTCTTTACCCAGTCCATTTTGACTATCCTCTCCAGTTACATACAACCTTCACCCCCTTCCCCTTCCCAAAAAATAAAATCATTTCGATTTTTTAATGAACACCGTTGTCTGTATTGCTGTTTTCGCGGGAATATTTTAAACCGGGGACGCAGACTGTGGCGGGGGGCGGGTTTAGTGTTCTGATGCAAATGATACTTCTAAACTCCCGGAATGACAGGCTCCGCACTGGTGGACTGGTTATTTCAATGGAGCCTGCCAGCACTCCTGGGGGGGACTGTGTGTATGTGTCGGCTATGTGACTTTCTGGCAGGGGGGGGTAGGGTTACAGATCCCCTGCTGCGTGGATCTGTGAGCCAGGATAAGGACCGCTGCATAAGATCTGTAACTGCCCTCCCCCGCCACAAAGTCACAGAGCAACCCCCCCCCCCCAAAACATGAAAAGCACCTCCCAGACTGACCAGGGTAACCAGTGACTGCACTGGTTATGTGTCCTGATGCTGGACCTGACACCGCCTCTGTACCCTGCTAAAGGTGACTGTCCTGTCCAATTACCAAGCCCCTTCCCCCCCTCCAGACAGACTCTCCCTCAAAAGAACCTGACTGAAACAGTAATGAACAGAAACAAACATTTTATTGCGAACCAGACATGAAACGTGGGGGGTGAAACTTGGACGGGGGCTTGTGTGAGGTGGGTAGGAAAGGACTTATGAAATTTTGGGGAATGTCAGCCTTCTACTGCTAGAGCAGTCTGCAGGGGTTGATTGAAAGTTTTAACGGCCCTTGCCGCCCCTCCTTCTTTGGACTTTGGGTGAGGGTGGTGTGGGACTTGGTGGCGGGTGAGGGCGGTTACAGATAGACTGCAGCGGGGCTCTGTCCTCCTGCCTCCGGTCTTGCAGAACATCCACAAGGCGCCGGAGCGTGTCCGTTTGCTCCCTCATTAGTCCAAGCAGCTTTTCAGTAGCCTGTTGGTCCTCCTGACGCCACCTCTCCTCCCGTTCCATGACTGCTCGGTGCATTTCTGACAAGTTCTCCCTCCACTGTGTCTGCTGGGCTGCCTGGGCTCGGGAGCAGCCCATTAGTTCTGTGAACATGTCTTCACGCGTCTTCTTCTTCCTCCGCCTAATCTGCGCTAGCCTCTGGGAGTGTGCTGACAGGCTGGGTTGGGAGACAGTCGCAGATGTGTCTGTGTGAATTGTAAAAAGGGAGTGAATTCCTGAGACAGATAAATGAAATTGTATACAAAGAACCTAGTCTTTCTCTGTGAACAAGACCATGCACTGAACCTCTCACATGCGCACTCAGGACAAGGTCGAATTTTCGGCCGTCGCCTTCAGTGCCTGTGGACTTGCGGAGGTCTTGGACTGTTCAGAGAACTGTGGCTGGAGACCTGAACTTCTGGAGCGGGCAATAATGGTAAGCCGCAGACTTGTGGCTGCTTAAAACTCCAGCAGTAGCACTGGCCTCCTTTCACATTGAAAGCAATGCCAGTCTCTGCTGCCAGCAATCAGGACAGCATCAACTCTGCCCCTGTCCCACCCCCTCGCGGCTGTCCCAGGGAAAGATCCCTGTATGCTGCCCCTCTCCCTCCACCGCGTGGCTGTAAAGCAGTCCCAATACTAACATTCCCCTCCCTAATTCAAAGCAGGGCGTCATGAGCGACATCACCCTCCTGAGGATCCCGGACACCCAGAGAGAACGCATGCTGCGGGAAAGCATGCAGAAACCGGGGCCGTATGCCGCCATGCTATGTCGTGCGATGATCCCGGAGTACTTGATTGTGGCGTGGAGGGGACATGTCTGCTACCACGGAGGGCCCACTAAGATCGCCCTACCCCGGAACCTGATCAACAGGCTTGAGCTCTACCTCCACGAGACCTACGAGGAGTTCTCCTACGAGGATTTCTCGTCGATCCCCGGCCACATTGACCGGATTTTCGCGTAGGTGCACTGAGACTTTGGAGTGGAGCGTCTTGGGCCTGGGAATCATGTAGTAACGGA
>NW_020701468.1:0-1310 GCF_002925995.2 Terrapene triunguis | reverse complement strand
GTAACTGCCCTCCCCCGCCACAAAGTCACAGAGCAACCCCCCCCCCCCAGAACAATAAAAACACCTCCCAGACTGACCAGGGTAACCAGTGACTGCACTGTGTATGTGTCCTGATGCTGGACCTGACACCGCCTCTGTACCCTGCTAAAGGTCACTGTCCTGTCCAATTACCAAGCCCCTTGCCCCCCTCCAGACAGACTCTCCCTCAAAAGAACCTGACTGAAACAGTAATGAACAGAAACAAACAATTTATTGCGAACCAGACATGAAACGTGGGTGGTGAAACTTCGACGGGGGCTTGTGTGAGGTGGGTAGGAAAGGACTCATGAAATTTTGGGGAATGTCAGCCTTCTAGTGCTAGAGCAGTCTGCAGGGGTTGACTGAAAGTTTTAACGGCCCTTGCCGCCCCTCCTTCTTTGGAGTTTGGGTGAGGGTGGTGTGGGACTTGGTGGCGGGTGAGGGCGGTTACAGATAGACTGCAGCGGGGCTCTGTCCTCCTGCCTCCGGTCTTGCAGAACATCCACAAGGCGCCGGAGCGTGTCCGTTTGCTCCCTCATTAGTCCAAGCAGCTTTTCAGTAGCCTGTTGGTCCTCCTGACGCCACCTCTCCTCCCGTTCCATGACTGCTCGGTGCATTTGTGACAAGTTCTCCCTCCACTGTGTCTGCTGGGCTGCCTGGGCTCGGGAGCAGCCCATTAGTTCTGAGAACATGTCTTCACGCGTCTTCTTCTTCCTCCGCCTAATCTGCGCTAGCCTCTGGGAGTGTGCTGACAGGCTGGGTTGGGAGACAGTCGCAGATGTGTCTGTGTGAATTGTAAAAAGGGAGTGAATTCCTGAGACAGATAAATGAAATTGTATACAAAGAACCTAGTCTTTCTCTGTGAACAAGACCATGCACTGAACCTCTCACATGCGCACTCAGGACAAGGTCGAATTTTCGGCCGTCGCCTTCAGTGCCTGTGGACTTGCGGAGGTCTTGGACTGTTCAGAGAACTGTGGCTGGAGACCTGAACTTCTGGAGCGGGCAATAATGGTAAGCCGCAGACTTGTGGCTGCTTAAAACTCCAGCAGTAGCACTGGCCTCCTTTCACATTGAAAGCAATGCCAGTCTCTGCTGCCAGCAATCAGGACAGCATCAACTCTGCCCCTGTCCCACCCCCTCGCGGCTGTCCCAGGGAAAGATCCCTGTATGCTGCCCCTCTCCCTCCACCGCGTGGCTGTAAAGCAGTCCCAATACTAACAGTCCCCTCCCTAATTCAAAGCAGGGCGTCATGAGCGACATCACCCTCCTGAGGATCCCGGACACCCAGA
>NW_020701467.1:0-5273 GCF_002925995.2 Terrapene triunguis | reverse complement strand
AAAAGGATTTTGGAGTCTCTGACCAGGAGGGATTTTATAGTACTGTACACAGGAGAGCTGTTACCCTTCCCTTTATAGTTATGACACGCCCCCCAAATCACAGATAGTGTTGGATGTCCGGTTCCACACTGGCTGTGATTTTTTCCTGGAGCTCTAGGAGAAAACAGAGTTAATAAGACACATGTACCTTTAGACATACTACTGATTATATAAAAACTAACAATATGTTTTATTCCAAGAACAATTGTTAACCAGTTAACTCTGGGAAACTTTCCCGGGAGAGTGCATCAGCCACTTTGTTAGAAGCTCCCGAAATGTGTTGTATTTCAAAATCAAAATCTTGGAGAGCTAAACTCCACCGAAGAAGTTTTTTGTTATTTCCCTTGGCGGTATGAAGCCACTGTAGCGCAGCATGGTCTGTTTGTAGTTGGAAACGCCGTCCCCAAACATATGGGCGTAGCTTTTCCAGCGCGTACACAATGGCGTAGCATTCCTTTTCGCTGATTGACCAGTGGCTTTCCCTCTCAGACAGTTTCTTGCTGAGAAACACGACATGATGGAATTCTTGATCCGGTCCTTCCTGCATTAAAACTGCTCCCACGCCTCGCTCGGAAGCATCTGTGGTTACTAGGAACGGTTTGTCAAAGTCTGGGGCCCTTAGCACAGGGTAAGACATGAGTGTTGCCTTAAGCTGGTTAAAGGCCTTTTGACACTCATCAGTCCACTGAACTGCATTTGGCTATTTCTTTCTGGTTAGGTCTGTCAGCGGGGCGGCGATTTGGCTGTAGTGTGGTACAAATCGCCTATAATATCCGGCCAAGCCAAAGAAGGATTGGACCTGTTTCTTTGACTTTGGAACCGGCCACTTTTGGATAGCATCCACTTTGGCCTGTAGGGGATTTATAGTTCCTTGACCCACCTGGTGCCCCAGGTACGTCACTCTGTTTTGGCCTATTTGACACATTTTAGCCTTAACAGTTAGTTCTGCCTGCCGGATGCGCTCGAAGACTTTTTCCAGGTGCTCCAGGTGTTCTGTCCATGAATCAGAAAAAATGGCCACATCATCGAGGTAGGCAACTGCAGATTCTCCCAATCCCGCTAAGAGACCATCTACAAGTCTTTGGAAGGTGGCGGGTGCATTTCGCAACCCGAAAGGGAGTACATTGAATTCATACACCCCTGCCTGGGTGACGAAGGCGGACCTTTCCTTAGCGGGTTCATCTAGTGGTACTTGCCAGTACCCCTTGGTTAAGTCTAAAGTAGAGATGAATTGGGCATGTCCCAATTTCTCCAATAGCTCATCTGTGCGTGGCATTGGATAGTTGTCAGGACGAGTTACAGCATTTAGCTTACGGTAGTCCACGCAAAAGCGTATTTCCCCATCTGGTTTGGGAACTAGAACCACTGGAGATGCCCATGCACTATTAGAGGGGCGGATTATACCCATCTGTAGCATGTCCTGGATCTCCATTTGTATAGCAGTTTGGGCATGAGGTGACTCCCGGTAGGGTGGGGTTCTAATTGGGTGAGCATTACCTGTGTCAATGGAGTGGTATGCCCGTTCGGTCCGTCCTGGAGTGGCTGAGAAAATCGGTGCAAAGCTTGTGACAGCTCCTTGATCTGCTGTCGCTGCAGACGTCCCGGGGTCATGGAGAGGTTCACCTCTTCCACGCCACCATTCCTTTTTCCTTCGTAGTAGACACCTGCAGGCCACTCCGCGTCATCTGTTTCCTGGGCTGTAAACTGGCAAATGTTTAATTCTCTGGAATAAAAGGGCTTAAGAGAATTAACATGGTATACCTTAGGCTTTATGTTGGAGGTGGGGGAGGCCATGAGATAGTTAACAGCTCCTAGGCGCTCCTGGACCGTGAATGGTCCTTCCCACGACGCTTCCATTTTATGGGCCTGGAGCGCCTTTAAGACCATGACTTGGTCTCCTACTTTGAAGAACCGTTCTCTGGAATGTTTATCATACCAGGCCTTTTGCTCTTCCTGAGCATCCTTTAGGTTTTCTTTAGCAAGGGCTAAAGAGTGTCGGAGGGTGCTTTGTAGGTTGCTTACAAAGTCTAGAATGTTAGTTCCTGGAGAAGGCGTAAACCCCTCCCATTGCTGCTTCACCAACTGTAATGGCCCCTTAACCTCGCGGCCATAAACAAGTTCAAATGGTGAAAACCCTAAACTGGGATGTGGTACAGCCCTGTAGGCAAAAAGCAACTGCTGCAACACTAGGTCCCAATCATTGGAGTGTTCATTTACGAATTTACGTATCATGGCCCCCACAGTTCCATTAAACCTCTCCACCAGACCATTGGTTTGATGGTGATGAGGGGTGGCAACCAAGTGATTACCCCATGAGCTTCCCACAGGTTTTTCATGGTCCCTGCCAGGAAATTAGTTCCCGAATCTGTAAGGATGTCGGAGGGCCACCCTACCCTGGCAAAAATGTCTGCTAATGCCTGGCACACACTTTTAGCCCTGGTGTTGCTTAAGGGTACAGCTTCCGGCCATCGGGTAGCAAAATCCATGAAAGTCAGTACGTACTGCTTTCCTCTGGGTGTCTTCTTTGGGAAAGGACCCAGAATATCCACAGCTACTCGCTGAAATGGGACCTCAATTATGGGTAGTGGCTGGAGAGGGGCTTTAACCTGGTCTTGGGGCTTTCCCACTCGTTGGCACACCTCACAAGACTGGAAATAATTAGCAACGTCCTTGCCCATTCCCTCCCAGTGGAAGGACTTCCCCAACCGGTCTTTGGTTCTGTTCACCCCAGAATGGCCACTGGGATGATCATGGGCTAAGCTCAAGAGCTTTACCCGATACTTAGTGGGAACTACCAACTGTCTTTGAGGATGCCAGTCTTCCTGGTGCCCACCAGAAAGAGTCTCCTTGTATAAAAGTCCTTTTTCTACAACAAACCGGGATCGGTTAGAAGAGCTGAGAGGCGGTGGGGTGCTCCGTGCCGCTGCCCAAGCTTTCTGAAGGCTGTCATCTGCTTCCTGCTCGGCCTGGAACTGTTCCCTTGATGCTGGAGACATCAGTTCCTCCTTGGACTGTGGACTGGGGCTTGGTCCCTCTGGAAGCGATGCAGGTGCTGGGGCTGTTTCCATTGACTGTGAACCGCTGTCCGCTGGTGCACTATGTGGTATTTCAGGCTCTGGCTGAGCCTCTTGGGTAGGGTTATCTGCTGCTTCCACCAGTTCAGACTCGCTGGTGCCCTCGGGCATTGGAGTTGTAGACGGGTTTGCAAGCGCTGGACTCAGTGCTGGCAATGGTTCTGGTGCTGGTTGCGTTGCCAGTTCCGGTTCTGGGACTGGCTTTGGCTGGGTCTCTGGGATTGGATCCACTACGGCTGTTGCAGTCGTTGGCAGGGGATCCGGTTCCACCACTTGTGTTTGGGTCTCCGGTAACACAGACGGGGCCCTGGTGGACGGCTCAGGAACAGGGATGGGGGTGAAAGCTTGCTTATCCTGGCTGCTGGTGACTATTCCCACCCTCTTGGCTAGCTTCACATGGTTGGCCAAGTCTTCCCCCAGCAGCATGGGGATGGGATAATTGTCATAGACTGCAAAAGTCCACATTCCTGACCAGCCCTTGTACTGGACATGCAACTTGGCTGTAGGCAAGGTTACAGACTGTGACACGAAGGGTTGAATTGTCACTGTAGCCTCCGGGTTGATGAGTTTGGGGTCCACTAGGGATTGGTGGATAGTTGACACTTGTGCCCCAGTGTCCCTCCAAGCGATAACCTTCTTTCCGCCCACTCTCAAGGTTTCCCTTCGCTCCGAGGGTATGAGAGAGGCATCTGGGTCTGGGGATCTTTGGTGTGATTGGGGTGTAATGAACTGTAATCGGTTGGGGTTCTTGGGGCAGTGAGCCTTTATATGCCCCAGTTCATTACATTTAAAACATCGCCCTGCTAAGGTATCACCGGGGCGATGTTGGTTGGTGGAGACTGGTGGGGTGGGGTAAGAAGGCGTCTGGGGTTTCCCTTGGGATGTGGGTGGGGCCTTGGGTTGTCCCCGGTGATAAGGTTTTGTTTCGGCTTGCCCCTTCTGATATTCGCTCCAACTGCTACTGGCTTTTTTCTTTTCTGTCACCTCCACCCATTTGGCTCCAATCTCCCCCGCCTCGGTTACAGTTTTGGGCTCCCCATCTAGGATGTACCTTTCTATTTCCTCAGGAACACCCTCTAAAAACTGCTCCATTTGCATTAGGAAGGGTAACTCTTCCGTAGATTTAACATTTGCTCCTGATATCCAGGCATCCCAATTTTTCCCAATGTGGTAGGCATGTCGGGTAAATGACACATCGGGTTTCCACCTTAGGGCTCTGAACCGCCGATGGGCATGCTCAGGTGTTAGCCCCATTCTGATTCTGGCCTTGTTTTTAAAAAGTTCATAACTGTTCATGTGTTCCTTAGGCATTTCAGCCGCCACCTCTGCTAAGGGTCCACTGAGCTGCGGCCTCAGCTCTACCATGTACTGGGTTGGAATGATGCTGTATCCAAGGCAGGCCCTTTCAAAATTTTC
Source organism: Terrapene triunguis (assembly GCF_002925995.2). Classification (NCBI taxonomy): domain Eukaryota; kingdom Metazoa; phylum Chordata; order Testudines; family Emydidae; genus Terrapene; species Terrapene triunguis. Next base: position 744 of record NW_020701467.1, on the reverse strand, counting down.
TAAGAAGGCCTTAGTATCATCGCCTGCCTTGTAGGTGGGGAATTTCCTGGGATGGGAAGTGGTACCTGGAGAGGAGTTGCTAGGATGGTCTGATGCCTCCTGCTTAGCCCTTGCTACTTCCAGTTCATGCTTCCTTTCTTTTTCTCTCGCCTCCTCTTTGGCTTTTTCCAGCTCCATCTCTCTCTTGTGGGCCTCCTCTTTGGCTTTCTCTTCTCTTTCATGGGCCTCCTCTTCAGCTTCTTTCTCGAGTTTTTTAATTTGAAGCAGTCTCTGATATTTTTTCTCATTTTCTTCTGCTTCTAGTCTGGCCAGTTCTATTTTGTTAGCTACTTCTTTGGTAGTCATTTTCCTGTTTTCTTGTGCTGGGTCACATCCCTCTGCAGTTGACTGAAACTGGGATGCACTTAGTTCAGGCTGCTGCTGAGTTAACAGAGACTTTCTAACTAGCTACTCCGGAGGATGTAAAAAGAAAAAAAAACAATTCAGCTTGTAAATTCCTTTTACCAGTCAAAGTTTGCTCATTAATTGAACCCTTCTCTTAACAAAGGCTTGTTAAAAAAAACTTAACACCTCTGCCTTCAGGCAAGGAGAGATAAGATATGCATCTACCTTCAGCTCTGCTTTCCAAGCAGCTAGAAGGAAAAAAAATCTCTTACTGGCTTTTGGGTTTAAAACAATCTCCACCGCGGTGCCACCATGTCAAGGCTGTATCCCCACTTTGAACTTTAGGGTACAAGTGTGGGG
>NW_020701466.1:0-5889 GCF_002925995.2 Terrapene triunguis | reverse complement strand
GGAGTCCTCATGCAGGCCCCTACATTTGTACCCTAAAGTTCAAAGTGAGGATACAGCCTTGACATGGTGGCATAGCGGTGGGATACATTTTAAACCCAAAAGCCAGTAAGAGATTTTTTTTTTCCTTCTAGCTGCTTGGAAAGCAGAGCTGAAGGTAGATGCATATCTTATCTCTCCTTGCCTGAAGGCAGAGATGTTAAGTTTTTTTTAACAAGGGGCTTTGTTAAGAGAAGGGTTCAATCAGTGAGCAAACTTTGAACTGGTAAAGGTAATTTACAGGCTGAATTGTTTTTTTTTTCTTTTTACATCCTCGGGAGTAGCTTGTTAGAAAGTCTCAGTTAACTCAGCAGCAGCCAGAGCTAAGTACATCCCAGTTTCAGTCAACTGCAGAGGGGTGTGACCCAGCACAAGAAAACCAGGAAAATGACTACCAAAGAAGAAAAAGCTAAAGAGAAGGCCCACAAGAGAGCTATGGAGCTGAAAGAAAAAGAGATAGAGCTGAGAGACAGAGAAGAGAAAACCAGAGAGGAGGCCCACAAGAGAGAAATGGAGCTGGAAAAAGCCAAACAGGAGGCCCATGAAAGAGAAGAAAAAGCCAAACAGGAGGCCCATAAAAGAGAGATGGAGCTGAAAGAAAAAGAGATGGAACTGGAAGCAGCAAGGACTAGGCAGGGTGCATCAGACCATCCTAACAACTCCTCTCCAGGTACCACTTCCCATCCCAGGAAATTCCCTACCTACAAGGCAGGCGATGATACTGAGGCCTTCTTAGAAAATTTTGAAAGGGCCTGCCTTGGATACAACATCCCTCCAACCCAGTACATGGTAGAGCTGAGGCCGCAGCTCAGTGGACCCTTAGCAGAGGTGGCGGCTGAAATGCCTAAGGAACACATGAACAGTTATGAACTTTTTAAAAACAAGGCCAGAATCAGAATGGGGCTAACACCTGAGCATGCCCGTCGGCGGTTCAGAGCCCTAAGGTGGAAACCCGATGTGTCATTTACCCGACATGCCTACCACATTGGGAAAAATTGGGATGCCTGGATATCAGGAGCAAATGTTAAATCTACGGAAGAGTTGCCCTTCCTATTGCAAATGGAGCAGTTTTTAGAGGGTGTTCCTGAGGAAATAGAAAGGTACATCCTAGATGGGAAGCCCAAAACTGTAACCGAGGCGGGGGAGATTGGAGCCAAATGGGTGGAGGTGACAGAAAAGAAAAAAGCTAGTAGCAGTTGGAGCGAATATCAGAAGGGGCAAGCCGAAACAAAACCTTACCACCGGGGACAACCCAAGGCCCCACCCACATCCCAAGGGAAACCCCAGACGCCTTCTCACCCCACCCCACCAGTCTCCACCAACCAACATCGCCCCGGTGATACCTTAGCAGGGCGATGTTTTAAATGTAATGAACTGGGGCATATAAAGGCTCACTGCCCCAAGAACCCCAACCGATTACAGTTCATTACACACCAAAGAACCCCAGACCCAGATGCCTCTCTCATACCCTCGGAGCGAAGGGAAACCTTGAGAGTCGGCGGAAAGAAGGTTATCGCTTGGAGGGACACTGGGGCACAAGTGTCAACTATCCACCAATCCCTAGTGGACCCCAAACTCATCAACCCGGAGGCTACAGTGACAATTCAACCCTTCGTGTCACAGTCTGTAACCTTGCCTACAGCCCAGTTGCATGTCCAGTACAAGGGCTGGGCAGGAATGTGGACTTTTGCAGTCTATGACAATTATCCCATCCCCATGCTGCTGGGGGAAGACTTGGCCAACCATGTGAAGCTAGCCAAGAGGGTGGGAATAGTCACCCGCAGCCAGGCTAAGCAAGCTTCCACCCCCATCCCTGTTCCTGAGCCGTCCACCAGGGCCCCGTCTGTGTTACCGGAGACCCAAACACAGGTGGTGGAACCGGATCCCCTGCCAACGACTGCAACAGCCGTAGTGGATCCAATCCCAGAGACCCAGCCAAAGCCAGTCCCGGAACCGGAACTGACAACGCAACCAGCACCAGAACTATTGCCAGCACTGAGTCCAGCGCTTGCAAACCCGTCTACAACTCCAATGCCAGAGGGCACCAGCGAGCCTGAACTGGCGGAAGCAGCAGATAACCCTACCCAAGAGGCTCAGCCAGAGCCTGAAATACCACATAGTGCACCAGCGGACAGCGGTTCACAGTCAATGGAAACAGTCCCAGCACCTGCATCGCTTCCAGAGGGACCAAGCCCCAGTCCACAGTCCAAGGAGGAACTGATGTCTCCAGCATCAAGGGAACAGTTCCAGGCCGAGCAGGAAGCAGATGACAGCCTTCAGAAAGCTTGGGCGGCGGCACGGAGCACCCCACCGCCTCTCAGCTCTTCTAACCGATCCCGGTTTGTTGTAGAACAAGGACTTTTATACAAGGAGACTCTTTCTGGTGGGCACCAGGAAGACTGGCATCCTCAAAGACAGTTGGTAGTTCCCACTAAGTATCGGGTAAAGCTCTTGAGCTTAGCCCATGATCATCCCAGTGGCCATTCTGGGGTGAACAGAACCAAAGACCGGTTGGGGAAGTCCTTCCACTGGGAGGGAATGGGCAAGGACGTTGCTAATTATGTCCGGTCTTGTGAGGTGTGCCAACGAGTGGGAAAGCCCCAAGACCAGGTTAAAGCCCCTCTCCAGCCACTACCCATAATTGAGGTCCCATTTCAGTGAGTAGCTGTGGATATTCTGGGTCCTTTCCCAAAGAAGACACCCAGAGGAAAGCAGTACGTACTGACTTTCATGGATTTTGCTACCCGATGGCCGGAAGCTGTACCGTTAAGCAACAACAAGGCTAAAACTGTGTGCCAGGCATTAGCAGACATTTTTGCCAGGGTAGGTTGGCCCTCCAACATCCTTACAGATTCGGGAACTAATTTCCTGGCAGGGAACATGAAAAACCTGTGGGAAGCTCATGGGGTGAATCACTTGGTTGCCACCCCTCATCACCATCAAACCAATGGTCTGGTGGAGAGGTTTAATGGAACTTTGGGGGCCATGATACGTAAATTCGTAAATGAACACTCCAATGATTGGGACCTAGTGTTACAGCAGTTGCTTTTTGCCTACAGGGCTGTACCACATCCCAGTTTAGGGTTTTCACCATTTGAACTTGTGTATGGCCGCGAGGTTAAGGGGCCATTACAGTTGGTGAAGCAGCAATGGGAGGGGTTTACGCCTTCTCCAGGAACTAACATTCTAGACTTTGTAAGCAACCTACAAAACACCCTCCGACACTCTTTAGCCCTTGCTAAAGAAAACCTAAAGGATGCTCAGGAAGAGCAAAAGGCCTGGTATGATAAACATTCCAGAGAACGGTCCTTCAAAGTAGGAGACCAAGTCATGGTCTTAAAGGCTCTCCAGGCCCATAAAATGGAAGCGTCGTGGGAAAGACCATTCACGGTCCAGGAGCACCTAGGAGCTGTTAACTATCTCATAGCCTCCCCCACCTCCAACATAAAGCCTAAGGTATACCATGTTAATTCTCTTAAGCCCTTTTATTCCAGAGAATTAAACGTTTGCCAGTTTACAGCCCAGGAAACAGATGACGCGGAGTGGCCTGCAGGTGTCTACTACGAAGGAACAAGGAATGGTGGCGTGGAAGAGGTGAACCTCTCCATGACCCTGGGACGTCTGCAGCAACAGCAGATCAAGGAGCTGTGCACAAGCTTTGCACCAATTTTCTCAGCCACTCCAGGACGGACCGAATGGGCATACCACTCCATTGACACAGGTAATGCTCACCCAATTAGAACCCTACCTCACCTCATGCCCAAGCTGCTATACAAAGGGAGATCCAGGACATGCTACAGATGGGTATAATCCGCCCCTCTACCAGTGCATGGGCATCTCCAGTGGTTCTAGTTCCCAAACCAGATGGGGAAATACGCTTTTGCGTGGACTACCGTAAGCTAAATGCTGTAACTCGTCCTGACAACTATCCAATGCCACGCACAGATGAGCTATTGGAAAATTGGAACATGCCCAATTCATCTCTACTTTAGACTTAACAAAAGGGTACTGGCAAGTACCACTAGATGAACCCGCTAAGGAAAGGTCCGCCTTCGTCACCCAGGCAGGGGTGTATGAATTCAATGTACTCCCTTTCGGGTTGCGAAATGCACCCGCCACCTTCCAAAGACTTGTAGATGGTCTCTTAGCGGGATTGGGAGAATCTGCAGTTGCCTACCTCGATGATGTGGCCATTTTTTCTGATTCATGGACAGAACACCTGGAGCACCTGGGAAAAGTCTTCGAGCGCATCCGACAGGCAGGACTAACTGTTAAGGCTAAAAAGTGTCAAATAGGCCAAAACAGAGTGACGTACCTGGGGCACCAAGTGGGTCAAGGAACTATAAATCCCCTACAGGCCAAAGTGGATGCTATCCAAAAGTGGCCGGTTCCAAAGTCAAAAAAACAGGTCTAATCCTTCTTAGGCTTGGCCGGATATTATAGGCGATTTGTACCACACTACAGCCAAATCGCCGCCCCGCTGACAGACCTAACCAGAAAGAAACAGCCAAATGCAGTTCAGTGGACTAATAAGTGTCAAAAGGCCTTTAACCAGCTTAAGGCAACACTCATGTCTGACCCTGTGCTAAGGGCCCCAGACTTTGACAAACCGTTCCTAGTAACCACAGATGCTTCCGAGCGAGGCGTGGGAGCAGTTTTAATGCAGGAAGGACCGGATCAAGAATTCCATCCTGTCATGTTTCTCAGCAAGAAACTGTCTGAGAGGGAAAGCCACTGGTCAATCAGCGAAAAGGAATGCTACGCCATTGTGTACGCGCTGGAAAAGCTACGCCCATATGTTTGGGGACGGCGTTTCCAACTACAAACAGACCATGCTGCGCTACAGTGGCTTCATACCGCCAAGGGAAATAACAAAAAACTTCTTCGATGGAGTTTAGCTCTCCAAGATTTTGATTTTAAAATACAACACATTTAGGGAGCTTCTAACAAAGTGGCTGATGCACTCTCCCGGGAAAGTTTCCCAGAGTTAACTGGTTAACAATTGTTCTTGAAATAAAACATATTGTTAGTTTTTATATAATCAGTAGTATGTCTAAAGGTACATGTGTCTTATTAACTCTGTTTTCTCCTAGAACTCCAGGAAGAAATCACTGCCAGTGTGGAACCGAACATCCAACACTATCTGTGATTTGGGGGGCGTGTCATAACTATAAAGGGAAGGGTAACAGCTCTCTGTGTACAGAGACTCCAAATCTTTTTACCTGTAAAGGGTTAAGAAGCTCGGGTAACCTGGCTGACACCTGACCCCAAGGACCAATAAGGGGACAAGATACTTTCAAATCTTGCGGGGGGAAAGGCTTTTGTGTGTGCTCTTTGTTTTAAGCGGTGGTTCGCTCTTGGGACTGAGAGGGACCAGACATCAATCCAGGTTCTCCCCATCTTTCTAAACAAGTCTCTCCTATTTCAAACTTGTAAGTAAAAAGCCAGGCAAGGCGTCTTAGATTTACTTTGTTTTCTCAACTTGTAAATGTACCTTTTTACCAGAGTGTGTATCTTTGTTTGCTGTACTTTGAACCTAAGACAGAGGGGGGTCCTCTGAGCTCTTTAAGTTTGATTACCCTGTAAAGTTATTTTCCATACTGATTTTACAGAGATGATTTTTACCTTTTTCTTTAATTAAAAGCCTTCTTTTTAAGAACCAGATTGATTTCTCCTTGTTATAAGATCCAAGGGGGTTTGGATCTGTGTTCACCAGGGAATTGGTGAAAGGTTTCTCAAGGCTTCCCAGGGCGGGAATTCTTGAGATGGTGGCAGCGGACCAAAGCTAAGCTGGTAGTTAAGCTTAGGAGTCCTCATGCAGGCCCCTACATTTGTACCCTAAAGTTCAAAGTG
>NW_020701465.1:0-2000 GCF_002925995.2 Terrapene triunguis | reverse complement strand
GCTTTCAGCCTTTTAATTGCCTCGGTAAACAAATGCATTTGTCTTTTAAATCAGGAACCAGATGCCTTGTCTAGAGCACTTCTGAAAGCAGGCTTGTATTGAAACAACCAGCATGGGTTACTTGACCAGCATGGACATGGGGTATTTTTTTGAGTACTATGCTATAGATTTTGTCTATACCACAGTAGTCTCCAGTAGCACAGAGCTGGGCCCCAACAGTTTTAATTCCCTTGCCTCTAATTGCCATGGGTGGCATGGACTAATGGTAGCCAGTCATCCGCTGTATCGTGCCACTTCTTCCCTGATTAGAGTATTGTATACCAGCTGGTGGCTGGATGCTGCTATTAATTTGCATCAGGGCCCCATAGCGGAAGTTACAGTACACCTATATAACAAACAAACAAAAAGTCTCTACCCCAAGGCGCTTACATTATAAATGTAAGATAAGCGACAACAGGTGGAGATAATAAATAGTTGGGAGAAGCTAGTGCTAAAGCTAATTTAACCACAGTCCAGTGGCTAGGCTGGCTGTGTGCATTCTGCACATTACCACACCTGGGATGTGAACCAGGTCAGTCTTGGTTCACAGGTTGTATGCAATTCTACCAGCTGAGCCAACTAGAAAGCTCCCCTGGGCTAAACTGTGTAGAAAATGAGTTAACTTAATCTCAGCTGGAAGCTGCTCCTTGCAGAACTCTTATCAGCATAGCAACCCAAGCAGTACACAGTGCCACTAATAAAATACCCCCATTATGACCTAGGGGGGTTTGGTACAAGGCTGCCTTTAATGATGTTTGGCAGCTGACAAACTGCCAGCTCAAGCAAAGAAAGGACAAATCTACTACACCCGGCAAGCATCCATAAGGTTGGACATCCTTCCTACATCTCTGGAAAAATTAGGAGTAATTAATTCATCATTAGGCAAGGGAGGCTTATTCTATCTTGGGAATTTCTAATGCACCTATTATCATCACCCATTGAAAATATACGTAACCTCTAGACCAGGGGTCTCAAACTCAAATGACCACGAGGGCCACATGAGAACTAGTACATTGGCCGAGGGCCGCATTACTGACACCTCCCCCTGCCACCCTTGGCCCCGCCCCCACTCCACCCCTTCCATGAGGCCCTGCCCCCATTCCAACCCCTTCCCTGAAATCCCCACCCCAACTCTGCCCCCTTCCTGCCCCCAGGGAGGGCAGGAGGGGTGTGGGGTGTGGTGGGGGCCCAGGGCAGGGAGTTGGGGTGTGGGGTGCAGGAGGGGTGTGGGGTACAGCAGGGGGTTGGGGTGCAGGAGGGGTGCAGGGTACAGCAGGGGGTTGGGCTGCAGGAGGGGCTCAGGGGGTGGGCTCCGGCCCGACACGCACCAGGGCAGGGCAGGCCACCTGCCTGCCTGTCCCCACACCGCTCCGGGAAATGGCCGGAACCTGGGGGAGGAGGGGCACAGGGGTATGTGTGTTGCTGTTGCTTCAGGCACCGCCCCCAGCAGTTCCCATTGGCCGGGAACGGGGAACTGCCGCCAATGGGAGCTGCTGGGGGCGCTGCCTGAAGCAAGAGCAACACACAGAGCCCTGTGCCCCCCTTTCCCCACGTTCCGGCCGCTTCCTGGAGCGGCAGGGGGCAAGGCAGGCAGGGAGCGCGTCCGGCTGGAGCCGCTCTAGGTAAATGCTGGGGGGGGGGGGCGCGAGGTGCTCGCGGGCCACAGAAAACAACCCCGCGGGCTGCATGCGGACCCCTGCTCTAGACCATGGGACATCAAGATAGATGAGAGCCAGGTAAATGGGACAATTTAAAGATACTTCAGCTGCCTCATGATGCTGCTTATGGCCCCAAATGCTCTCTCTTATTGCAAAATTATTCCAGCCCCATCAGATTCCAGATCCTGTTATAATAAAATAATGGGCACATTAGATGGTCTCTCTCACCTAGGAATCTGCGAGATCAGGGTTTGCTTGGGAGGCCTTTACACAGAGATGACCCAAAGACAACAAAAAGACAAT
>NW_020701464.1:0-1296 GCF_002925995.2 Terrapene triunguis | reverse complement strand
GCTTTCAGCCTTTTAATTGCCTCGGTAAACAAATGCATTTGTCTTTTTAAATCAGGAACCAGATGCCTTGTCTAGAGCACTTCTGAAAGTAGGCTTCTATTGAAACAACCAGCATGGGTTACTTGACCAGCATGGACATGGGGTATTTTTTTGAGTACTATGCTATAGATTTTGTCTATACCACAGTAGTCTCCAGTAGCACAGAGCTGGGCCCCAACAGTTTTAATTCCCTTGCCTCTAATTGCCATGGGTGGCATGGACTAATCATAGCCAGTCATCCGCTGTATCGTGCCACTTCTTCCCTGATTAGAGTATTGTATACCAGCTGGTGGCTGGATGCTGCTATTAATTTGCATCAGGGCCCCATAGTGGAAGTTACAGTACACCTATATAACAAACAAACAAAAAAGTCTCTACCCCAAGGCGTTTACATTATAAATGTAAGATAAGCGACAACAGGTGGAGATAATAAATAGTTGGGAGAAGCTAGTGCTAAAGTTAATTTAACCACAGTCCAGTGGCTAGGCTGGCTGTGTGCATTCTGCACATTACCACACCTGGGATGTGAACCAGGTCAGTCTTGGTTCACAGGTTGTATGCAATTCTACCAGCTGAGCCAACTAGAAAGCTCCCCTGGGCTAAACTGTGTAGAAAATGAGTTAACTTAATCTCAGCTGGAAGCTGCTCCTTGCAGAACTCTTATCAGCATAGCAACCCAAGCAGTACACAGTGCCACTGATAAAATACCCCCATTATGACCTAGGGGGGTTTGGTACAAGGCTGCCTTTAATGATGTTTGGCAGCTGACAAACTGCCAGCTCAAGCAAAGAAAGGACAAATCTACTACACCCGGCAAGCATCCATAAGGTTGGACATCCTTCCTACATCTCTGGAAAAATTAGGAGTAATTAATTCATCATTAGGCAAGGGAGGCTTATTCTATCTTGGGAATTTCTAATGCACCTATTATCATCACCCATTGCAAATATACGTAACCTCTAGACCAGGGGTCTCAAACTCAAATGACCACGAGGGCCACATGAGGACTAGTACATTGGCCGAGGGCCGCATTACTGACACCTCCCCCTGCCACCCTTGGCCCCGCCCCCACTCCACCCCTTCCATGAGGCCCTGCCCCCATTCCAACCCCTTCCCTGAAATCCCCACCCCAACTCTGCCCCCTTCCTGCCCCCAGGGAGGGCAGGAGGGGTGTGGGGTGTGGTGGGGGCCCAGGGCAGGGAGTTGGGGTGTGCATGATTTCTAAAACATTTTATTTACTTTCCACTGTGTTTGCTG
>NW_020701463.1:0-2000 GCF_002925995.2 Terrapene triunguis | reverse complement strand
GCTTTCAGCCTTTTAATTGCCTCGGTAAACAAATGCATTTGTCTTTTAAATCAGGAACCAGATGCCTTGTCTAGAGCACTTCTGAAAGCAGGCTTGTATTGAAACAACCAGCATGGGTTACTTGACCAGCATGGACATGGGGTATTTTTTTGAGTACTATGCTATAGATTTTGTCTATACCACAGTAGTCTCCAGTAGCACAGAGCTGGGCCCCAACAGTTTTAATTCCCTTGCCTCTAATTGCCATGGGTGGCATGGACTAATGGTAGCCAGTCATCCGCTGTATCGTGCCACTTCTTCCCTGATTAGAGTATTGTATACCAGCTGGTGGCTGGATGCTGCTATTAATTTGCATCAGGGCCCCATAGCGGAAGTTACAGTACACCTATATAACAAACAAACAAAAAGTCTCTACCCCAAGGCGCTTACATTATAAATGTAAGATAAGCGACAACAGGTGGAGATAATAAATAGTTGGGAGAAGCTAGTGCTAAAGCTAATTTAACCACAGTCCAGTGGCTAGGCTGGCTGTGTGCATTCTGCACATTACCACACCTGGGATGTGAACCAGGTCAGTCTTGGTTCACAGGTTGTATGCAATTCTACCAGCTGAGCCAACTAGAAAGCTCCCCTGGGCTAAACTGTGTAGAAAATGAGTTAACTTAATCTCAGCTGGAAGCTGCTCCTTGCAGAACTCTTATCAGCATAGCAACCCAAGCAGTACACAGTGCCACTAATAAAATACCCCCATTATGACCTAGGGGGGTTTGGTACAAGGCTGCCTTTAATGATGTTTGGCAGCTGACAAACTGCCAGCTCAAGCAAAGAAAGGACAAATCTACTACACCCGGCAAGCATCCATAAGGTTGGACATCCTTCCTACATCTCTGGAAAAATTAGGAGTAATTAATTCATCATTAGGCAAGGGAGGCTTATTCTATCTTGGGAATTTCTAATGCACCTATTATCATCACCCATTGAAAATATACGTAACCTCTAGACCAGGGGTCTCAAACTCAAATGACCACGAGGGCCACATGAGAACTAGTACATTGGCCGAGGGCCGCATTACTGACACCTCCCCCTGCCACCCTTGGCCCCGCCCCCACTCCACCCCTTCCATGAGGCCCTGCCCCCATTCCAACCCCTTCCCTGAAATCCCCACCCCAACTCTGCCCCCTTCCTGCCCCCAGGGAGGGCAGGAGGGGTGTGGGGTGTGGTGGGGGCCCAGGGCAGGGAGTTGGGGTGTGGGGTGCAGGAGGGGTGTGGGGTACAGCAGGGGGTTGGGGTGCAGGAGGGGTGCAGGGTACAGCAGGGGGTTGGGCTGCAGGAGGGGCTCAGGGGGTGGGCTCCGGCCCGACACGCACCAGGGCAGGGCAGGCCACCTGCCTGCCTGTCCCCACACCGCTCCGGGAAATGGCCGGAACCTGGGGGAGGAGGGGCACAGGGGTATGTGTGTTGCTGTTGCTTCAGGCACCGCCCCCAGCAGTTCCCATTGGCCGGGAACGGGGAACTGCCGCCAATGGGAGCTGCTGGGGGCGCTGCCTGAAGCAAGAGCAACACACAGAGCCCTGTGCCCCCCTTTCCCCACGTTCCGGCCGCTTCCTGGAGCGGCAGGGGGCAAGGCAGGCAGGGAGCGCGTCCGGCTGGAGCCGCTCTAGGTAAATGCTGGGGGGGGGGGGCGCGAGGTGCTCGCGGGCCACAGAAAACAACCCCGCGGGCTGCATGCGGACCCCTGCTCTAGACCATGGGACATCAAGATAGATGAGAGCCAGGTAAATGGGACAATTTAAAGATACTTCAGCTGCCTCATGATGCTGCTTATGGCCCCAAATGCTCTCTCTTATTGCAAAATTATTCCAGCCCCATCAGATTCCAGATCCTGTTATAATAAAATAATGGGCACATTAGATGGTCTCTCTCACCTAGGAATCTGCGAGATCAGGGTTTGCTTGGGAGGCCTTTACACAGAGATGACCCAAAGACAACAAAAAGACAAT
>NW_020701462.1:0-3475 GCF_002925995.2 Terrapene triunguis | reverse complement strand
GTTATACTGGTTGGAAACCCAGGGTTAGTGAGAGGAGAATCAGACCCCTTATCCTTGAGATTTAGACCACAGAAACATCAGGTTTTATAATATACATTCACACTTGCATGCCTAAACAAAAACTAAGTGTTGTGACAATGAAAGTTGCACCAGGATTCACCTCACCTACCTAAATCCTTGAAAGCATGAAAATAAGAAATTAAGGGAAAAGTCTCCAATCTCTTTTGCCACTTTCACATAACCTACCCCACACTCTATAAGGCATTTATTCTACCTCCAGCACATACTGAAAAGCAGTACATACCCCAGCTTCATCCAGCTTGGTCTGTCATGCCAAATCTTGATGGTGATCTCATACTCTTGTATCAACAGATTGACACATCTGATTGCCACACAGTCCATTTACTCTGCTTTAAGATTGCTGAGGTCACTATTAAGGTTTTGCTTGACAGAGTGAGTTGGAAGAAATCTATTACTTTTAGGTATGCAAAACACAAAGATTGTATGGGACGTTTTTTCATCCATGCCAAAATGAAAATCTGAGCACTACCGCTACACCATATTAAAATATCCGGTATGGAGGAGAATGGACTCTTGTGCCAAGTACTTCAGAATTTGGTCAGCTGAAAGCACAAAAGATCACAAGTACCTTTCAACATAACTAAACTCAGAAATATATACTCAAAGCAATTTTGCATTAACCTTTGAAATTTAAAACTTCTGGATAAAACAAAATAGGATAGATGCAGTTTTTTAATTAAGTATTTTTAATCATGTATTGAGAGGATATAACAGAATGATCATTACTTATCCACAATATGAGCATGCAGCATTTTTGTGACATGTAAAAAGGTATTTAAATATTTTAGCCCCTACTTTCTCCTAGTATCTCAGATTCTAATCAGTTAACTCTCTGAATTAGTTAGGGTATTCAATTAGTGAATTCAGGGTATTTCAAATTATTCATCTTTTTGTGCTTTATAACACTTTAATTGTCATTAACAATAATCACATTAAACATTTATGATATATATTTATCATAAATTCTCAATTCAAATGTGCAATTCCAATATATGTCCTTAATTACAAATACCTGTGAATTACAAAGGCCCAAATACCTATTTAAAAAAAAAAAAAAAAGCACCTCACATAGACACATTCCACCCCTCCAAACTAAAGTAGCACAGTCTAACAAAACTTTTCAAAATGATTGAGAGAGAGAGAGAGTTTCTTGTGGAAAATCCCACCATTTGACCAGTTTTCAGTCCCTTGGTCTTACACTGGGGCAAAACTGGTACTTGAATGGAAAATACTCTGGAACAAGCTTCCTGACCATGTAAAGAATAAATATACACCTCTACCCCGATATAACGCGACACGATATAACACAAATTTGGATATAACGCGATAAAGCAGTGCTCCGGGGGGGCGGGGCTGCGCACTCCAGCGGAGCAAAGCAAGTTTGATATAACGCGGTATAACACAGTAAGATTTTTTGTCTCCCGAGGACAGCGTTATGTCCGGGTAGAGGTGTATTTCCACCTTGGCTATTATGGAGGGTTTCTTATCGCACCTATCATTGTAGTATCTTGAAGCTCAGGGAAGGCAACAAGTTCCTCTTTCCCCATTGCTTCCCAAGCCCACTTTGAAAACAACAAAAGTGGATTACCCTCCTGATGGCAACCCTGAGAATGTCCCAAGAATGGAAAAGTCCTTCTTAGGGCTTGGAAATTTACCAAAATATCTATTTTGTAATAATTATTTCAGAATTGCTATTTTGGTAAATTTCCAAGCCCTAAGAAGGACTTTTCCATTCTTGGGACATTCTCAGGGTTGCCATCAGGAGGGTAATCCACTTTTGTTGTTTTCAAAGTGGGCTTGGGAAGCAATGGGGAAAGAGGAACTTGTTGCCTTCCCTGAGCTTCAAGATACTACAATGATAGGTGCGATAAGAAACCCTCCATAATAGCCAAGGTGGAAATACACCTCTACCCGGACATAACGCTGTCCTCGGGAGACAAAAAATCTTACTGTGTTATACCGCGTTATATCAAACTTGCTTTGCTCCGCTGGAGTGCGCAGCCCCGCCCCCCCGGAGCACTGCTTTATCGCGTTATATCCAAATTTGTGTTATATCGTGTCGCGTTATATCGGGGTAGAGGTGTATATTTATTCTTTACATGGTCAGGAAGCTTGTTCCAGAGTATTTTCCATTCAAGTACCAGTTTTGCCCCAGTGTAAGACCAAGGGACTGAAAACTGGTCAAATGGTGGGATTTTCCACAAGAAACTCTCTCTCTCTCTCTCAATCATTTTGAAAAGTTTTGTTAGACTGTGCTACTTTAGTTTGGAGGGGTGGAATGTGTCTATGTGAGGTGCTTTTTTTTTTTTTTTTAAATAGGTATTTGGGCCTTTGTAATTCACAGGTATTTGTAATTAAGGACATATATTGGAATTGCACATTTGAATTGAGAATTTATGATAAATATATATCATAAATGTTTAATGTGATTATTGTTAATGACAATTAAAGTGTTATAAAGCACAAAAAGATGAATAATTTGAAATACCCTGAATTCACTAATTGAATACCCTAACTAATTCAGAGAGTTAACTGATTAGAATCTGAGATACTAGGAGAAAGTAGGGGCTAAAATATTTAAATACCTTTTTACATGTCACAAAAATGCTGCATGCTCATATTGTGGATAAGTAATGATCATTCTGTTATATCCTCTCAAAACATGATTAAAAATACTTAATTAAAAAACTGCATCTATCCTATTTTGTTTTATCCAGAAGTTTTAAATTTCAAAGGTTAATGCAAAATTGCTTTGAGTATATATTTCTGAGTTTAGTTATGTTGAAAGGTACTTGTGATCTTTTGTGCTTTCAGCTGACCAAATTCTGAAGTACTTGGCACAAGAGTCCATTCTCCTCCATACCGGATATTTTAATATGGTGTAGCGGTAGTGCTCAGATTTTCATTTTGGCATGGATGAAAAAACGTCCCATACAATCTTTGTGTTTTGCATACCTAAAAGTAATAGATTTCATCCAACTCACTCTGTCAAGCGAAACCTTAATAGTGACCTCAGCAATCTTAAAGCAGAGTAAATGGACTGTGTGGCAATCAGATGTGTCAATCTGTTGATACAAGAGAGTATGAGATCACCATCAAGATTTGGCATGACAGACCAAGCTGGATGAAGCTGGGGTATGTACTGCTTTTCAGTATGTGCTGGAGGTAGAATAAATGCCTTATAGAGTGTGGGGTAGGTTATGTGAAAGTGGCAAAAGAGATTGGAGACTTTTCCCTTAATTTCTTATTTTCATGCTTTCAAGGATTTAGGTAGGTGAGGTGAATCCTGGTGCAACTTTCATTGTCACAACACTTAGTTTTTGTTTAGGCATGCAAGTGTGAATGTATATTATAAAACCTGATGTTTCTGTGGTCTAAATCTCAAGGATAAGGG
>NW_020701461.1:0-6619 GCF_002925995.2 Terrapene triunguis | reverse complement strand
ATTCACCACCAGATGTCAGGGTAGAGCTCATCCTGACTCTGCTTACATCCTCCCCCCAGCCGAGAATTTGTCGTCCCGACAAATCACACTCCCTATTATACCAACTCACTGGTTCCCTCCAAAGGGCCTCAGATAGCCCACTTTAGCTTCCACAAGCCTGTGTGCTAAACATATTGGTTCCTCACTAGTCACCCCAGGTGCATCATAAGTCAACCGTTTTACTGGTCTTATTACCCTGTCTCGTCTATTGAGACTCTCTGTTACCGTGGTAGAGTGGACAGCCTCTTGAACGACAGATGGGGAGGTTTCCTTTGAGGGCCCCTCGGCTACTGGCATAGGCTCCTGCAGTTCTAGTTCTAACAGTGGAGGGTCCAAGGTGCCCAGGACATCCTCCACCTGTATGTCTCCACTGTCCAATAACCTGTGTGTGTCATCACATGGGGGTCCCACCAGTGGCCCAGGGGTGTCAGGAATGGGCCTAAATACTTCTGCCATGGGGTTTAGGGCGGAAGAGGAGGAGCTCTCTTTTGATGCTGATCGAGACTGAAATCTTGTCTCCATCCCAGGATACACCATGGTTGTGTCTTCCTCCTCAGACTCACTCTCGCATGTGCTGCATAGGGGTAGATTAGCTGCAGGGGGCTGGCTGTCCACGTTGGAGGGCAGCTTTGGTCCAGCACCTTCGTTCCGCCCGGTTGCCCTGTTGTGGCCCATCTCATACGGGGTGTCTACCAATTCCCCCACAGGGAGCAAAAGGTTTCTATGCACTGTCTTTGTCTGCCCTGGACCATCTTCAGGTTTGATCTTGTAGACTGGCAGGTCTCCCAGCTTTTCCATCACCAAGTAAGGTATTGCCTTCCATCTGTCAGCTATCTTGTGTTTGCCAGTAATACCCAAATTTCGCAGCAGGACTCTGTCCCCCGGCTGGAGTTCTTGCAGACGTACCCTAGCATCATATCGATGTTTGTTCCGGTCTGCGTTCTTCCGAGCCGCAGATGTAGCTAAATGATAAGCATCCCGCAGCTTTTTTCTTAGTCGGGATACATATTGCTGATGAGTTTCATAGCTATCTCCATCCTCTGATACACCAAAGCACAGGTCTATGGGTAATCTTGGTTCTCGCCCAAACATTAAGAGATATGGGGTGACTCCTGTAGAATCATTCTTTGTGGCATTGTAGGCGTGCACCAGAAATGCGACATGTTGGCTCCAGGTTGCCTTCTGCTCTGGCCGCAAAGTCCCCAACATATCTAATAGGGTTCGGTTGAACCTCTCTGGCTGTGGATCACCTTGAGGGTGATAAGGCGTTGTCCTAGACTTTTTAATTCCCGCTATCCTCAGCACCTCCTTCAGAAGGTGACTCTCAAAGTCCCGCCCCTGATCCGAGTGTATCCGGGCTGGAAATCCATAAACTGAGAAATATTTCTCCCACAGTACTCGAGCAACAGTGGTGGCCCTCTGATCACGTGTGGGATATGCCTGGGCATATCGCGTATAATGGTCAGTCACTACTAGAATGTTCCCAATATTTCTCTTGTCTACTTCTAAAGACAAGAAATCAATGCATACCAGCTCCAGAGGTTTGTTGCTGGTGATGTTCTTCAGATATGCAGCCCTCGTGGGCAGAGTTTTCCTTTGAACACATCGAGTGCAGGTCTCACATTTCCTGCGAACATCTTCAGCCATCCGAGGCCAATAGAACCTACTACGAAGAAGTTCCAGGGTCCTCGCCATCCCTAAATGTCCAAAGTCATCATGCAGGGCCCTCATGGCCAGGGCTCTGTACTCTTTTGGCAACACTAGCTGTGCTCGTTGCTTTTGTAAAGGGTCTGTGGTCACTCGGTGTAGCACTCCCTGAATCAGTTTCAGTTTGGTCCATTCTCTCAATAGTAGTTTACCCTCCGGGTTAGGCGGGACAACCACAGCTGGGCTTCGCCCCTCCCTTTTGGCAAGTAGTGTATCACGAATGTCAATATCTTGCAGCTGGGCTTCCTGCCAGTCCGCCGCATTGAGCATGGGCAAAGGAGATTGGTCCAACGCAATATAGTTCACTGAAGCAGAAGGCACGCATTCAGGGGGCAGGCCCAAAGCTTCTGCAGCACATCCACGAAGACTTTCATGGGACTCTGGCTTCCGGCGACTCACACTGCAAATAGCCCTCACTCCATCTGTGGGTATCACAGCAACTCCTGGTGCCTGTGGACGCCTGGACAATGCATCTGCATCTACATTGCTTCTCCCTGATCGGTATTGAATGCTGAAGTCATAGCTAGCCAAAGCGGCCACCCATCTTTGCCCTGTAGCATCCAGCTTAGCACTTGTTAACACATAGGTCAGTGGGTTGTTGTCTGTCCACACCTGGAACTGAGCACCATATAAGTAGTCCCGAAATTTCTCAGTGATGGCCCATTTCAAGGCCAAGAACTCCAGCTTGTGGGTGGGATAGCGAGTTTCACTATCAGACAGTCCTCGGCTGGCAAAGGCTACAGGTTTACGTTTTCCTTCCAGTTCCTGGTACAGTACTGCTCCCAGACCCTCCAAACTGGCATCAGTATGCAGGATAAATGGTTTGCTTGGGTCAGCAAAGACTAGGACTGGAGCATGAGTTAGGCAAGTAATGATTTCTCGAAAAGCCCTTTCACATCTCTCATCCCACCGTGGCCCAAATGGTTCGAAGGGGCCATAGTGTCTCTGCACAGGAGGCTTTGGGGACCTCCCCTTATTCTTGGTCTTAGATTTGTTCCTGCTGGACTGGTATCCCCTGGTAAGATCATTCAGAGGTTTTACAATCGTAGCATAGTTTTTCACAAATCTGCGGTAGTAGCCACTAAACCCAAGAAAGGTCTTGAGTTCTCTGTAGTTACTTGGACATGGCCATGTAGTGAGTGCTTCTATTTTATCGGGATCAGTACTCACACCCTCTTGGGACACGATGTGACCCACATACTTCACTGAGGTCCTGCAGAACTGGCATTTGTCAATTGAAAGCTTCAAACCATAATCCTCTAACCTATCAAGCACTTTAAGAAGTCTTTCTTCATGCTCCTCCAAGGTTCTTCCAAACACAATCAGGTCATCCAAATAAACTAACACTTGCAGTAAATTCATGTCTCCCACAACTTTCTCCATAAGACGTTAAAATGTGGCAGGTGCTCCAGAAATCCCTTGGGGCATGCGTTCAAACTGATAAAACCCTAATGGGCAGATGAAGGCTGTCTTCTCCTTATCTTCTTCACCCAGAGGGATCTGGTAGTATCCACTCCGAAGATCCAACACAGAGAACCACTGGCTTCCTAGCAAACAGTCTAAGGCATCTTGGACTCGGGGCATTGTGTACTGGTCAACCACAGTACGGCGGTTGAGGGTGCGGTAGTCAATACACATCCGGATTTTCCCATTCTTTTTACGGACCACCACAATGGGTGAGGCGTATGGGCTGCGGGACTCTGTAATGATGCCACTCGCAGCCAGCTCCTGAAGATGTTGTCGCACATCTTCCATCTCGGAGAGGGCAATCCTCCTAGATCTCTCCCTGAAAGGTCGAGAGTCATGTAGTCTGATGTTGTGCTCTACTCCTTTTGCACATCCCACATCCCACTCATGCAATGAGAACACCTTGGATCTTTCACAAAGTTTCCTCCTCAGGCGATCTTTCCACTCCTCGGACAACGGTGAATCTCCAAAGTCAAACTTTGCTGGGTCTATTGTCGGAACTTGAGTCTCACACTGGGGGTTTACAATTGATTCAGGCTCGAAGAGGTCTGCTATCTTTTGTCCTTGCTTCACAACAACATCTCGACTTGTTTCATTAGCAATCAGTATAGTCACCTTTTCCTGGGCTTCAGCAGGTAGGGTTATGACTCCACTGGGGACCAGCACTCCCTCCGGGAGCTCTCCTTCAACTGGCTGCTCTACCATTGCTAATGCCCCTTTACTGCCTTTCAGCCGGGTACTCATGACAAGCACTTCCTGCTCTGTCCTTGCAGGCACTACTAAGGGGGTTGTGCCCATGTACTTCAGCGCCCCAATCGGTAGCTCAGATGTCTCCTTTTTAGCACCCTCAATCTTCCTATAGGCTTCAGCACAAAGCGTATGGATCATCAGGGTATTCAGGTACTGGTCCCCAGCCTGTCGTCTGCAGTAGTCCGCGAGCACCTTGAAGAGACTGGAGTTGGTCCCTATCAGCACAGACACGTCAGAGGTCCCTTTAGGGTCAGGGCATATTAATGCAGCTGTGTCCACCTCTTCTCTTACCCCAGCAACCTCCTCTGGGAATTCCAGGTGCACTATGACATACCCTTGGTAGGGGTATTCATCCATGCTGAGGCCACACAGACCAACGCCAGTCAGTGGCTGTATAGGCAGGTGCCTAAGCATCTGTTGGTAGAATGACTGAAATATAATAGTCACTTGAGATCCAGTGTCAAGCACGGCTTTACACTCCACCCCTTCAATCTTCACCATGACCTTTGCTCGAGGCCCTATCAGTCCTGCGGGGATCCCAGCTGGACGGTCGTTTCTGGGGGAATCTTCAACTCCTGCAGGCCTGGGTGGTCCCCGTCCCCGGACTCTCTGGCAGCTACCGGATCTCTCCCAACTGATCCTCAGCTTTCCATACACTAAGGAGGGGTTTTCTTCATTATGGCACTTGCCAGCACTGTGTCCGTCCTGACCACATCGGTAGCAGAAGAATTGTCCTTTCCCCCTTCGCCCAGGTGGGATGGTGGCTCTAAATGCTGACTTCTCCATCGCCACAGTCAGAGGCGCCTTATTCCTGGAAGTCTTAGCTCGGTCAATGGTGCTTTGCAGTTCAGCTATCCGTTCTGTCAGGACCTGCATTTGTTGGGCAAGTTCCTCTGTGGTGCTCACCATCAGTACACTGGCCATTTGCAGTGGTGTTGTGCCGGCTGGCTCCAATGTTTGGGCTTCCCAAAACTCACTGGCAGCCTGCCTTTCTTCCTCTTCTCTGACCTCCTTTATCAGCTGGGAATAACTTGGGGGATGTTCCCGTCGTTCTCTTAGCCGGAGATGGAGTAGAATCGGGTTCTGATACTGAGCTCCTCTTACAATTTGAGCCAGTCTGGTCCGATCCATCTGTTCAGCAGTCACTGCTCCCCTCATGACAGCTCTCTGAAGCAGTCTCTCCAGCCTCTGTATATAGGCTGAAATCTTCTTGCCAATTTGCTGTCGGGAATTAAGGAACTTACAGTAACTGTCTTCAGGGCCCTCTACGCTCCCAAAGGTATGATCAAGGGCCTCTAGGCAGTCCTTCACACTGACCCCAGGGTCAATGAGCTTCAGGGTGCGAATCACATCTAATGCTGGGCCACTAAGGCTCTCTATTAGACATCTTCGCTTTTCTGCTTCAGGTACGGCCCACTCCTGCAGCATTTCAGTGGTATGCTCCAACCAGGGTTCGAACTCCTCTGCCCCAGCAAATAATCTTAACTCACGACAAGAGTTTAACATAGCCTGGGACAGCACAACCTTTTCCAATATTTGCCCCAGTGCTTTTGCCCAATCATTGGCTGAGGCTGCGGCCCCTGAGCTAGAGGCTGCAGGGCCGGGGCCCAACAAACCTGACATATTAGCCATTATACAAACAGTAATTTCCTCAAAATATAACCACAATTGTTTCCCAATGCAGTGGAACACTCAACAGGTGCTTGCGAGGGGTACTGACCCAGGGAATCCCGGACGAGCCCCCAAAAATGTAACCCTTCTGCCCATCTAAGTTAGCAGCAACAAGGGCCGGGTTCTGTATCTAGGGGTTCCGTTTCAATAACACAATGCAAAACCGTCTCGAGCCCCCACCCAGTGACCTGGGACAATTACATACCACCCCCCCTGGGTACCTCTAAGAGGCAATACTTCCCCTCTCGCAAGCACGGAGTCTGAGTGTAGCAGAAAATGTTTAATGACATGAGGTAAACGACATCAGCATAAAATTGGAAAAACACCACAAACAGGATTCATAACACAAACCATGAGCAAAACCCACCCCAGCAAATTGGGCTGTGTCCTTTCCCTTTGGTTCTTGAATCCAGCAACCCAAAAATCACCCAGAGTCCCCAAAGTCCAACATCCCCAAAGTCTCTGGGGTCCAGCAACCACCCAAAGTCCCAAAAGTCCAACAACCCCCAAAGTCTCTGCCCCTGGTCAGTGCAGCCCCAGAGTAAAGGGGGGGGGCACGCAGGGTGTTAAGGGGCACCTTACATGATCCGAGGCTGGCCAGCCGTCTGTTTCTCCGTGGGGGTTCCGCCGCAGCCTTTACCACGAGCCAGTCCACTTTCCTGCCATCCCACGAACTGCTCCGCTCTACAAGCTGCTCCGCTCCGCTCCGCTCACCGACCTGTGAGCCGTTCCAGCCGTCCCCACAAACAGCTCCGCTCGCCGTTCCTTGGGCCACTCCAACCGGCCCCGCAAGGCTCCACGCCACTCGCTGCTCCTCCAGTCGTCCCCACAAATTGCTCCGCCAGCTGCTGAGCAATATAGCTTCAGGCTCCCCCACTAGTTAACATAGCCTCAGTGATCTCAGCTCTTAATAACATCAGCTCTTTTGTGATTTCAGCTCAGCTCATAGTATAGTAGGGGAGCCCCAGTGCTGGTGCACCATTGG
>NW_020701460.1:0-1454 GCF_002925995.2 Terrapene triunguis | reverse complement strand
GATCAGGCCCATAATATATTTACACTAATTGCAGCAGAACTAGCTCAGACCTAGGGTACTTCTACTCCACTAATTATGGTGTAACTGGGTAGGCATACCTATGCCCGGTCTAATCTAGCTAGTATGGGTAACAATAGTAGTGAAGATAGGACAGGCTTCAGTGTGGCCTGGCCACCCCAGTACAAGCCCACAAGGAACCCCGGGTACGTGTTGAAGTTAGTCCGTGCTGAAATCCATGCCATTCACATCTTCACTACTATTGTAACTCATGCTAGCTAGATTAAAGCTAGCATAGGTATGCCAAGGTGCTCTACAATTACGCATTAAGTTATGTTATACCTTAAATTTAGTCTGCTCAGTAAGCCAAATTCTGTCCTCAGTTAAACCTGTGTAAATCCATTGAACTGAACAGTAACTATACAGAATTTGGCTCACTGAGCAGACTAAATTTAAGGTATAACATAACTTAATGCGTAATTGTAGAGCACCTTGGCATACCTATGCTAGCTTTAATCTAGCTAGCATGAGTTACAATAGTAGTGAAGATGTGAATGGCATGGATTTCAGCACGGACTAACTTCAACACGTACCCGGGGTTCCTTGTGGGCTTGTACTGGGGTGGCCAGGCCACACTGAAGCCTGTCCTATCTTCACTACTATTGTTACCCATACTAGCTAGATTAGACCGGGCATAGGTATGCCTACCCAGTTACACCATAATTAGTGGAGTAGAAGTACCCTAGGTCTGAGCTAGTTCTGCTGCAATTAGTGTAAATATATTATGGGCCTGATCTAAATCCTATTGAAGCTAATGGGAGTCTTTCCAATGTCTTTACTGAATATTGGATCAGGCCCTAATGCAGTACATACATTTTGAGAATATATTTATGTATATTTTCTAAAGATTCTTGATTGTTTTATTGCAAGTTTGTGAAACTTGTATTTCTGCTGATTAATCCTTAGTGCAGTAGAAATTAATTAATCAAATTTTTAAAAAAAGCTTCGGTGACAGGGAGCTAACATTCTAGGGCAGGTGTAATCAATTATTTTTTTCTGGAGTATGGACCTGGACTATACCTTGACCAAGAAATTTGGAACTTGACAAAAAAAATAATTGATTACACCTGCCCTAGAATGTTAGCTCCCTGTCACCGAAGCTTTTTTTAAAAATTTGATTAATTAATTTCTACTGCACTAAGGATTAATCAGCAGAAATACAAGTTTCACAAACTTGCAATAAAACAATCAAGAATCTTTAGAAAATATACATAAATATATTCTCAAAATGTATGTACTGCATTAGGGCCTGATCCAATATTCAGTAAAGACATTGGAAAGACTCCCATTAGCTTCAATAGGATTTAGATCAGGCCCATAATATATTTACACTAATTGCAGCAGAACTAGCTCAGACCTAGGGTACTTCTACTCCACTAATTATGGTGTAACTGGGT
>NW_020701459.1:0-1456 GCF_002925995.2 Terrapene triunguis | reverse complement strand
CTATCCACCTTACAGTCCATTCATCCAGCCCATACTTCTTTAACTTGCCGGCAAGAATACTGTGGGAGACAGTATCAAAAGCTTTGCTAAAGTCAAGGAATAACACATCCACTGCTTTCCCCTCATCCACAGAGCCAGTTATCTCATCATAGAAGGCAATTAGGTTAGTCAGGCATGACTTGCCCTTGGTGAATCCATGCTGACTGTTCCTGATCACTTTCCTCTCCTCTAAGTGTTTCATAATTGATTCCTTGAGGACCTGCTCCATGATTTTTCCAGGAACTGAGGTGAGACTGACTGGCCTGTAGTTCCCCGGATCCTCCTCCTTCCCTTTTTTAAAGATGGGCACTACATTAGCCTTTTTCCAGTCACCCGGGACCTCCCCCGATCGCCATGAGTTTTCAAAAATAATGGCCAATGGCTCTGCAATCTCATCCGCCAACTCCTTTAGCACCCTCGGATGCAGCACATCCGGCCCCATGGACTTGTGCACGTCCAGTTTTTCTAAATAGTCCTGAACCACTTCTTTCTCCACAGAGGGCTGGTCACCTTCTCCCCATACTGTGCTGCTCAGTGCAGTAGTCTGGGAGCTGACCTTGTTCGTGAAGACAGAGGCAAAAAAATCATTGAGTACATTAGCTTTTTCCACATCCTCGGTCACTAGGTTGCCTCCCTCATTCAGTAAGGGGCCCACACTTTCCTTAACTTTCTTCTTGTTGCTAACATACCTGAAGAAACCCTTCTTGTTACTCTTAACATCTCTTGCTAGCTGCAACTCCAAGTCTCGTTTACTTGAGTATAAATTATAAAAGCAGTGATCTTGGAAATATAAAATTTGTTTTATGACATGATTATTACACATTTATTATTATTTATCATTGCAGTATTTTTATTACATTATGAAAATGGCAACACTTCCAAGATCTCACTTTCGTAGCTTGTATCACTTTGAATAAGCCTGTTATAAGACAAGGCTCCTATGTTTCATCAAGGAGTATCAGATGTGAAACAGCAAGAAGGTATTTAAGAAGCCAACTCAAAGAGTTCCTCCTACACAAGCATTCAGGTCTTGAGGAGTCCAGGCAAACAATGCACATTACAACAAAGCCTAAACTTGTTCATAATAATGTTAAAAACAATACTAGCTGCCTATTTAATTTTAAAAACAGCAAAAAAATATCCACCTCCCTTTCCATTTCTTATAAGGAGTCTTGAAGTTTAAATCTCCTCAGTGTGATAGAGATGCTTGCTTTGATCTGCTTC
The DNA here is from genome assembly GCF_002925995.2 of Terrapene triunguis. Taxonomy (NCBI): domain Eukaryota; kingdom Metazoa; phylum Chordata; order Testudines; family Emydidae; genus Terrapene; species Terrapene triunguis. The sequence goes on along the minus strand of NW_020701459.1, from coordinate 193 downwards.
GCTCTTTGAAGTCCAGGGGCTCTGGGCTACTGACCCGTGCTCCTTAGGGACAGCTATGTCCGCCATTAGGGAATTTTTGCCTGAGAACCCCCTGTAACATTTCGCGAACCCCCAGGGGTTCATGAACCCCAGTTTGGGAACCACTGATCTAAAATAAACCCCATGTTGGAGTGGATTTGTGGTCTTTGGTAAA
>NW_020701458.1:0-1112 GCF_002925995.2 Terrapene triunguis | reverse complement strand
TTTATCCTCAGACAATGAGGCGCAATACCACACTGAGAAAGCATATACGAAGATATATCTAAAACAGTGGTTCCCAAACTTTAACCACCTGTGAACCCCTTTCACTAAAATGTCAAGTCTCGTGAACCCCCTCCTAAAAATGACTATTTCCAGGGATTTTCATAGAATCATAGAATATCAGGGTTGGAAGGGACCTCAGGAGGTCATCTAGTCCAACCCCCTGCTCAAAGCAGGACCAATTCCCAACTAAATCATCCCAGCCAGGGCTTTGTCAAGCCGGGCCTTAAAAACCTCCAAAGAAGGAGACTCCACCACCTCCCTAGGTAACGCATTCCAGTGCTTCACCACCCTCCTAGTGAAAAAGTTTTTCCTAATATCCAACCTAGACCTCCCCCACTGCAACTTGAGACCATTGCTCCTTGTTCTGTCATCTGCCACCACTGAGAACAGCCGAGCTCCATCCTCTTTGGAACCCCCCTTCAGGTAATTGAAAGCAGCTATCAAATCCCCCCTCATTCTTCTCTTCTGGAGACTAAACAATCCCAGTTCCCTCAGCCTCTCCTCATAAGTCATGTGCTCCAGACCCCTAATCATTTTTGTTGCCCTCCGCTGGACTCTTTCCAATTTTTCCACATCCTTCTTGTAGTGTGGGGCCCAAAACTGGACACAGTATTCCAGATGAGGCCTCACCAATGTCGAATAAAGGGGAACGATCACGTCCCTCGATCTGCTGGCAATGCCCCTACTTATACAGCCCAAAATGCCGTTAGCCTTCTTGGCAACAAGAGCACACTGTTGACTCATATCCAGCTTCTCGTCCACTGTGACCCCTAGGTCCTTTTCTGCAGAACTGCTACCCAGCCATTCGGTCCCTAGTCTGTAGCTGTGCATGGGATTCTTCCGTCCTAAGTGCAGGACTCTGCACTTATCCTTGTTGAACCTCATCAGGTTTTTTTTGGCCCAATCCTCTAATTTGTCTAGGTCCCTCTGTATCCGATCCCTACCCTCTAGTGTATCTACCACGCCTCCCAGTTTAGTGTCATCTGCAAACTTGCTGAGAGTGCAGTCCACACCATCCTCCAGATCATTAATAAAGATATTAAACAAAACCG
>NW_020701457.1:0-2038 GCF_002925995.2 Terrapene triunguis | reverse complement strand
ATCTAAAATAAACCCCATGTTGGAGTGGATTTGTGGTCTTTGGTAAATTTACTATCATTCTTGTCTCCCTTAACATTTTGACGATTACATCTTTTATGCAGTGTGTTTTGTGGGCCGATGAACACTATAATATGAGGCAATAATACAAGTTAAGAATCAAAAGGAATTGAAAATCAAAATCAAAACATAAGAGAGCTTAAAAACTAGTTATAATAATATAATGGTAACCAACCATTCTTATCAAATTTGGCAAAGATGTCCTTTGTGTAGGTGTCAACTTCTGCGCTAAAGAGACACCAATAAAATATTTCTCCTTGCATCTGCTTCTCTATACAATTATAAAAATAGAAAGGAAAGGATTATAGATTCACAAATAGAGAGAGTCAGAAACATCAATTTAGTCAATAAACTGAGTACTAGTAAAATACCAATCTGGTCTTTTCATAAAGGAAATGACAAGCTCAAATAATACGTTTTATGAATGTGAACAGACTCATTTTATAAAAAAAATCCTGGTTTTGACAAGTACATTACAGATCAGAAATGACATACGCACATCCTTTACCCAACAGTTTAAAAACAGAATGAAAACATGATATTGACAAATAACTCAGCTTCAAACAATAAGGAAGAAAACTATACACATGTGAAACCTATTGTAGTAAAGAGAAAAGAATATTGAAACTCCATATACTGTAGCACTCATCTCTAACTGTTAGTTGTCATAGCAAGCATCTGCCTATATATTAACAAGACATTCTCCTAACTCTGTGCTTAGGGGGCTTGTTCTTTATATTTTGAAGAAGTTAATGACCGAAATTGGATTCTTATGGAAATTAAAGGCTTTCTGAAGTAACCATAAAATAAATTTCAATTTATTTCAGTTCTGTGGAAGGGTTTTGCAACTATTTGAAAAAAACAAAACAAAACAAAAAAAACCCATCTCTACTCACAAGTAAAAATTTTGAAGTAAAGCATATTTGAAACCAGTGATTTATTTCTACCAGCTGCTCTGCTTATCTGTGATAGTACATCTCTCCATTTCCTAGGCCAAAATAAAAACAATGGAAATGAAATCTACTTTTCTACTTCACTGAGCTTTAATTTAATATGGAGATAACTCTGGGATTGATGAAAGCCGGTATGATCAACAAAGAAATTTAGTTTCTCCATCATACTGAGTTGTCTTATTTTTTAGAACACTTATTTACATATGAAAAGTACCATAAATACAATTAACCTTAATATATTTTGTGTTTAATGATTACGACTGTAAGCAAATACAACTGACTATCCTAATTTGTTTCCATGTTTTTCCATTTAAAATTATATTGATGTTTTAGAAAGGTATTATGGTTAATCACCAGTATATACAAGAATCATTCTAATGAGCACAGAATGATGTTAATCCAATGCCTGCTCCATACACCTTATAACAAAACCATGATGTACTAAATATAAATATGCAGAAGCAAATACATTTGGCATGATTAATACCTCAAAGGAAGAACAAATAGTTCAATCCACTTCCCAAACCAAGAGACCACATCAGGCCACATTATAGCCTAGATATCCGGGGAACTACGGGCCAGTCAGCCTCACCTCAGTCCCTGGAAAAATCATGGAACAGGTCCTCAAGGAATCAATTATGAAACAGTTAGAGGAGAGGAAAGTGATCAGGAACAGTCAGCATGGATTCACCAAGGGGAAGTCGTGCCTGACTAACCTAATTGCCTTCTATGATGAGATAACTGGCTCTGTGGATGAGGGGAAAGCAGTGGATGTGTTATTCCTTGACTTTAGCAAAGCTTTTGATACGGTCTCCCACAGTATTCTTGCCGCCAAGTTAAAGAAGTATGGGCTGGATGAATGGACTGTAAGGTGGATAGAAAGCTGGCTAGATCGTCGGGCTCAACGGGTAGTGATCAATGGCTCCATGTTTAGTTGGCAGCCGGTTTCAAGCGGAGTGCCCCAAGGGTCGGTCCTGGGGCCGGTTTTGTTTAATATCTTTATTAATGATCTGGAGGATGGTGTGGAC